>NW_017256287.1:269329-289115 GCF_001594055.1 Mycetomoellerius zeteki
GAGAGAGAGAGAGAGAGAGAGAGAGAGAGAGAGGACGAAAGGCGCTCTATGTAAATTTTTTTAGAATTGTTCCGATGGAATTGTTTCTCTTTTTCTTGATAATATGCAGACTTATCCAAATTATTAATCGATAATTATACAAATAATCCGGGAGTAGTCACCTATATAATTTTTTTTATGTAAACGATTACATGGTTGTTTTTACGCTCCAATTAAAGTGACTATTATTAACAATATGATATTGATTATTTTCCGATTTATTATAGTATTTGAGAACATTACGGATTTGAATTTAATCACAATTTTTTGAAAAAAGTAAATAGAAACTAAACAAATATTAAACGAAATATACATATAGAATCGTTAAGTAGCTTATTATGACAGTATTTCTACAAAATAAAGATTTTAATATAACGCTTTTTTATTGCGAGTTTTCAACGGAATATTGCGTAATTAAAGATTCATAAAATATTAAAAAAGAAAGCGAATTGTTGTAAAATTCTATTTTGTATGAATATTCATTCAAAACAGTATTTTACAATAATTCACATTTTCTTGCCGCTGGAATGTAAAAATATTCCACGTGACTATTCCCAGGTTAAAGAGAATTGATCGATAGAAACGAAACTTTATTTTAAAAAATTTTGTAGAAAAAAAACGCAAATCGATTAAAAGTTTGAATTTGTAATTTAATAGATAATAAAACCTGAAAGGTCGGAAATTTTGTCATACTTTATTAACTTTAATTGGAAATCTCCCGCGTCATCACGGGAGATAATACATTAAGAAACAAGTTCGAAAGCTGCGAGAAACTTGCTGTTACGTTTTTTTTATAAGTTTGTATACAAGCATATAGGATCAGCTCGAGAGTTTCGCGCAGGTGTTGGTACGCCCACGCAAGCAACGTGGGAAATATCTCCCTCTTCGTAAGCAGCGAATATTTAAGTAACCGCCTCGACGCGATCGTCATCGGGTTCTTCCTGTTGTCGTGCGACATAAATCCCACTATCGCCCCCACTTTGTCTTACCGGTAAAATTATACGCGAGTTGCGCAAGAAATATCTGCCCGAGGAGAGATCCGACGAATAATTCGCTCTCTTATTGGCCAGAAATGAACGGTTTCGTAAATATAGTTGCGAACGGAGGATCGTTTCTCCGCGGATCCCCTCAAGGTCGTATTTCAACCAGCCGCGAATTCTCAAATGTCGCCCCCCCCCTCTCTCTCTCTCTCTCACGTTCTCTTATTTGTCTTCTCTTTCTCTCTCGCTCTCTCCCCCGTCAATTAATAGTCGACTCGCTACTCTTTGACGGAGAAGAAGCGCGGGATGCCTGCACCTTTGGCCTCTAAATTCAATATCATTCGACCGTTAAACACCGGCCGCCGCGCCGCGCGAAACTACGCTGTCCTCTTGCATTACCGCTCGCTTGCTCTTCTTCCTCTTCCTCCGCTTCTACGGTTGCAAGAAGTGCGAGCAACGACGAGAGTGCTGCGCCATGGTCACTGACCTCGCACACATCGCGCGTCGTCTACGCGACGACGGAAGAGAGAAGAGATGTGCATTCTTACCGTTTGCTCTTCTCGTCTTCCGATGTGTGCTCCTCTCTCTTCCTTTCCTTATTCCTGTCCTCGTAACTGTCGCTATACTAACATATAGCGGATCGGATCGGCGTGGGAGCGATAAGGTAATTCCGGAAAATGCAACTGCACGTTCTTTACTGGTTTGGATATTGCCTCTCTCTTACTTCAAAAGCGACACAACAAAAAGTGTAATTTTCGAGTTATTTACCATAAATGGGTTAAATATCTACTCTATCAATTATCCAAAGTGAACTAACTTTACCCTACATCTGCAATTTGGGTCATTTTTGGCATAAGCGAAATTTCATTCTCAAATTTCTCCGAAATAAAGAAAGATGGAGTCTGATTTCCCCTCTTAAAATATCTTGTTAAAAAATTATTTGGTAATGTAATAGAGATGTTGAAAATAATCCTGCATGAGTTTTTCCACATTTTTTTGATAGAACTAGAACAATAAAAATTAGAACAGTAAAAAGAAAATTTGAGCTGAACGAAAGAAATAAAAATATAGATTGCAGGCGGAGGGGATTAACTTTGTGGAAAATCATCACAATTCAAAAAAGGTTTTTTTTTTTTAGGATTGTAAAACGAAAATTACAAAATGATATTTGATCATGTTAAGAATATATATACATTCTTTTTGCCGATATTAATTAGATTAGTCAATAATTTTCTGTCAAGAGAGAGTTGAAAAATAGTTTTTCTCTGAAATTGAATTCTTTTAACAGAAATGAGCAAAGGCCATGTTCGGCCAAGGCGGATCTTAGTACCTAATAATATTTTTGTGTGAATTTTTCTAATTTCCAGTTAAAGTGAAAAACATAAAAATTCACATCAAAACATTATTAGGCACTAATTGTAAGATCTGCTTTGATTAATAGCCCACTCGTTTTTGTTGAACATTTCTTAATGCATTTTCACTCAGTATTGCTTAATTTTTTTAGTTGTATTACTTTTGAAGTAAAGAAGCATGCCAGCAGTTTACGCTCGTATTGCTCTTTTTTACGATACGTCCGTCTCTTTAACTATCAATCATACAGGTACCACTTTATTACTTGACGGTAACTCTCGCTTGATTGGACCATGTCCATCCGATAATTTTCCTTCCAGACATTTTTCGTGTTTCACTATTTCCGATTTCTGACAGCGCGAATTTCTAGGAACTGCTTCGTAACGCGCCTTAATTTAGAGGGACCCGGTAAAGGACTCGCACGCGCTTCCGCAACGTCGCGTCGCATCGCGTCGGTTCGCCGCCTCTCGCATTTTACGAGGACATCACCGAGGACGACACGCATCGTTTGTGCATAAGTCATCCGGCAGTGCCGGCGCATTATGCCTACACCTGTCGTTCTTTCCATTCGCGCATCGTCGTTGTTGTCTCGGGTTCCCTCATCGCCTTCTAAAAGGAACGATGGCACGACGTGGATAGCGTTGCAACTTCGCGACTCTAGCGATCTCGCGTGTAAAACTGCACATTTTGCGAGCGGGAAAATTTTCACGTTACACATTATTCGATGTATTCGTTGATACAAGATAAGATATAAGATAATAAGATATAGAGGATAGGTAAAGTATAATATCGCAGAGCTTGAAATATTTCGAGATGCGCATAAATTTCCATTTCTAAACAGAGTGCATGATAGAAATATGTGCAATTTCTATCTTATCTTTCTATACAATAGAGAATTTGCAACAATATTGTTGCAATGTTTACAATGTTATTGTAATTTGCTGGAATGATCTGTGTTAGATGGCTTACTATAATTTACAAAATTATGCTCATCTAATAGCTAATTCAATCACTCGCACTACACTAAATTGCATACTGACTATAATATTATATACATGAAATTTGTAATTAAATGTAAAAGCAATATTAAGTTTAGAACAGGACCGTTTATAAGCTGACATAAATGTATATATTATGCCGCTTTATACATACATCTGAGATAAATATATTTAAAAATACAAACAGAGAAATATTATTCCAACGTCTCTAACACTTTGACTGTAATTGGCACTTTTCTTACTTAATTAAACGCATATTAAGTAAAAGCATAGAAATATTTTAAACGATGAAATACTCTGCAATAATTATATTGTTATATTATTATATTTGACACAACATATACCTATATATAACATTATATTTTATTGTCAAAGCTTTCATTGTGCCATTGCATTTATATAAAAGAGACTTTAACTAGTTGAATGTGCGATTAGTGACCGAATTCTTCATAAACGACAAGCTCTCGAGAGTCAGAAATAAGGCGCGGTGCGAATTAACTTTCACGTTTACGGAGAGCGTTTACAGTCGGCATCGCAAGTTGCGCGCGCAAGTTGATCTTGGAGCGCGGCGTCGAGACTTCCGGATACCGAGAGGTCGAGAGGGAGAGAGTGCTCACAAAGAGCTGCCCGGCGTGATACGCGTGCGGCAGGAAACCGACAATAAGAATCCCATCGAACGATCGACGAACCCGCCGCGCTGCGCCCGCGCCGCGCCGCGCCGCGCCGGGGAAACGTACATATTCCGCAAACGATGCACGCCGGCGATATGCCGCGCTCCGCTCCGCTTCGGTCCGAGTTATAAATCGCGTGAAGCATTTATTTCGCTAGCGCGCGAACGAAAACGCGTGTATTTTTAATAGCGATCGACGACGGTTTCGCATCTCCTCTCTTAGTCTGCGCTTGAGAATATCCGAGAACATTCCACATGAATCTTCGCTCGGTCTATCCGCGTTTAGAAACGTACTTTGATTATCCAACCGAATTATTTCCGAGTCACCATGTCGATACAAAATTTTCAGAATTCAGAAATTTCTTAAATTTCCGAAAAACATTGTGACGCGGATTTCATACTTCAATTTAGGCATCCTGTACACATGCATGCTTGGAGTGAGTAATTCCGCTCTACGTAAGTGGTATGGGAATTGCCGTTCTTTATTTAGAATAGTGAAAGTAATTACCGACAGTAAAATTTTTCTGAAAATATTATAAACAAGTGAAGATAAATAAGACGGGTAAAAAAGCAACATTGTCGTTATGGAATGAACAGAGTGAAAGAAATATTAAATTTTAATAAACATATATGTTTGAATAGTTCTAATGTAAGTAAATATTTACTAAATGTAAATATATTTTATTTGATATAAGAACCATTAATTTTATTTAATTATCACTTTTTTATTGAGTAAATATTTATTGGCTATAAGTAAATATGTACTTATTGTTAGTACTCGTACTATTCAATTAAGATTTAGTAAACTTTTTTCAGTGCAGAGTAATTTTGTTGCTAAGAGCCTTTACATTTGTAAATTTTTACGAAAGCGGGATTTTTTCCTGCAATCGACGTGCCGGATTTTTCATAAAAAGATTTACTTTCAGAATTACGTACTCTCGCCGATAATTTTAATCCGTCGACTTGCTTCCTTATCTGGTCGACAACAACGCTGCTTCTCGCGATTCTCGGCAGATATTTTAGTTCTGCAACATTCAGCCTTTATCGAAATGTTCCTGATAGCAGGCGTTCACAAATGTCGCAGAGGTCAAGATCATTAGATACACATTAAATTTGGCAATAATCTCATTAAAAAAATTTTGTTGCTGCGAAGGAATAGTAAAATATCAAATAGTGTACGCTTGTACGGATCACGAACCAGTGGCTGCATTCAACAGAGAAAGAAGCTTTGCAACTGTTGTAAAATTCTTTAATATGATCGATTGATTTATACATTTAAATTCAATGAGAGAAACTAAGGGAAAGACCAATTATATTACAGTTTACAACAGTTGCAAAGCTGCTTAGCTTTATCTGCTGAACACAGCTACAGGATCTCGGGACTTTCTGTCGCGCAGGCAAAAAATTTGCTCGTAAAAATGGATGTAAAAAATTGACGATGCGAAGGATAGGAAAATGAACATTCCTCGCATATCAGGATCATTGATGTCTCGTTAAAACGATTAACGGGAATCGCTGATATTTCCCCGGGATTTCGCTCTCGTCACCGCCGCATCTTTTTCCTCGTTAGCGTCATCTCTCGCGTCGCGTCGAGCGGATCATGTTATTGCTTGTCGAGAAATCGACGCGGTCGGCGAGTTCGCGAAACACGCACACATAAATGTTTTGTGAACATTTTATAGGCAGTCAAGGTGGTCGCGCGGAAAAAGGCGTCCGGGACGTAAATCTCTTCCTTCTCTTTTTCCGTCTTCTCCCCCCTTTCTCTCTCTCTCTCTCTCTCTTCGGTCTCTGTCCCGCCGGTTGTCTTTCGCTCTAAGTGCGAGCTGGGAAGAGAGGCGGCCAACACTTCGTGGAAAATACAGAAACCGCGCGAGAGGTACCGCGCCACCGCTGCACCGCCCACGCCCTCAACGATGAAAACAGCGTTGCTCATCGCCATGCAAACCTAATCCGCAGACACCAAGTTCCGTTCCTCGACGTCGAAATGCGTTTACGTAACGACCAGGAAGAACGTGTTCGTCCCCGACGAAAAATCTCGTACACTTGTTAAATCACCTTGAAACAGAGTGAAATAACGAAATATTAATTGATTCACTTGACCTTAAAAAGTAAATGACAGGCCTTAAAAAATACTCGGCGATCAAAACAATTGTCTTGCATTTTTCAGTAAAAGTGAGAAAAAGTTGTATTTAAACTGTTACTGATGAATAATATAGAGACCGCACCTCTCGAAATTTCTCAAGTAATAATCTAAAAGTTTTGAATATGTCTTTAACGTAATTTTTTCAAGTGTGTTACTTACGAATAAAAAGTAATTATCATGATTGCGTAATTTAAGAGAATGTGTTCTCAAATAAAAGTTTCATCACGTGTGTATCCTATTAAATAATTTTTGACGTTAATGTCAGACGGCAAATCTAGGAGGTTGCAAATGTAGATTGCGAACAACGGAGACATGTTTTACACAGTACATCGTCAAGGAGTTAAAAAGCGGAATGTTTCCTCAGCTATCAATCTTCCTACATCCTTTTCGATCGTTCTTTATCCTTTTCCGAGTGTCGAGGAAGACAGGAAGACAGAGAGGAAGGCAAAGAAGGAGGCAGAAGGAGCATAGATGGAACGACGACGACGTGGTGCACGTACACACGTGTACGCCGAGAGATCACAATTTGAACGGGTTTCGGGGTTAAAGATAGTAGCCCGAGGCAGTAGGGTAACATAATAGGCAGGGACTTGGTCTAACGAGAGGAAAGAGAGAAAGACTTCGGGGGGGGGGGGGGGAGCGGAGAGCGAAGGGGATGAGGGAGCGAGGGAAGAACGTCACGACGTCAAGAAACGTCGGCGTGCGTCGGGCAGGGAGATGCCGAAGCTGAAGGAAGCGCAAGGATAGGAAGGAGCGTGAGAGGAGGAGAAGAAGAGAGGGAGAAAGAGATGGAGACGGGATAGAGAGTGAAAGGGAGGCAGGACGGGTGGAGGCCAGGGGACGCCCCGGTCCGGCGTATATGTGTGCAATGCGGTGCATCGGACTAGCCGGTCGCGAATGGAGGCGGAGGAGAGAGAAGGAGGAGAAGGATAGAGCGGTTAAGTTAGTCTGTCGGTCAGTGACTGCCTGACTTTCCCGGCGCAGCTGAAGGTCAACTCTCCCCTTCTCTCGATCTCATCATCCTCCTCCGCCTCTTCCTCCTCCGCGTTTGCCTTCTTCCTCCTATCCACTCCTGCACCGACATCGACGACCACCACCATCATCCGTACCACACAACCACCACTATCATCGCTCCGCTATCACCGACACTGCCCGACCCATCTTCACCCTACCCTTCCGCGATCTCCCTGACCCCCACCACCCCTCCCCTCCTCCTCCCGCCTCTCCCTCTTCCGCGCGCCGGAGCTCCGGAGCTATGTCGGAACCATAATCCACGATCGCTTTGTTTATGCCGGACGAGCACTTTCGGTGGCCCCTCGTGCGGCCGCTCGCCTCCCGGAGACGATCCTCCCTGCTTTCCCGCTCCGACTAAGGGTGTAACTCATGCACTTCAACACTTATTAGATGCACGCGGAATTCCGCCTCTCGAAATCCTGGTACGTGAGAACACGCGTCACGCGAGCGTATCTCGCCGAAATCGGAGGAACCGAAGGAAGTAAGGAACCATCTCATCTGATAGAAGTCGGACTTTGTGTCTCTTGGCTCTCTGAAGTTTAACGGATGTCAAATTTATATTGATTGTTAAGAGACGACTCTTGTAGAATCAGATGAACATTATATATTTTTGCTGAGATAAACTGCAATTCATTACTGGTATTATTACTGTGATTATAGGAATTTTATAATTACACTTTAATTAAATAACGAACTGAAATTTTACATAAAGGATGTTTTGCGTACGTAAAGCAATCTGTGAAATATAAATTTACAGAGATAATGGTTTACATTTCAAAAAATTCTGTTCGATTGTAGATTTCTTTAATTTCTTTGTTCGGATAATCGGAATGGTGCCGTCATCGTATGCGATACTTTCTCGGATTCCGAGGAACAGCTGCGGATTGCGAGGAACAATTAACTTAATTATGTCTAAAGATATTTTAGCGCGATATGTGATATGTGATATTTCAAGTTTGCCGAAACATTTTGTCTATATAACAACAATTGTCAACAAACAAAATAAAATCGATCGATATATCGAAACTGCTAATCGGCAAAATTTTTTTTCTCCAGTGTCCCAATTCTGTAATTTTTAACGACAGTTAGATATCGTTATGTTGCGCAGATATTATATACGATAAAAAACGCGCACGACAACATAACGACATCGAACTGTCGTTAAGAATCACCGAATTGTGGTGCTGATCTCTGAGGTGGTGGTTCTCGTAAACTAATTGTTAATTATGGGAAAAGAAGATAGGTATCACCGAAAACACTGGATATCGATGCTCCGATAACATCTCTAGACAAGTAAAGTATCCGCAAGCCAATAAGTCATCGAAAACGAAAGCAAGGGAATATCGCGCGTGCACGCGCGCGCGCGACTTCCCAGCCAATTATCCGGGACCGTCACTACGTGAGAATGCGCGCTCTGTCTAGATCTCTTCCTCTCCCTCTCTCTCTCTCCTTCTCTCCCCTGCAGCATCACTCTTCTACCGAGCTCGCTTTTAGCGCAACCGCTTTTTTTACCGCTTGTTCCGTCGAATCGTACGTCCCTGGATATCCCCACCGTTCGTTGCGTCGCGTCGGTCGCTGCCTCCCGCTGCTTCTCGGCTCATCGCGCTTTTTTTTTCTCCTTTTCTCTCTATCTTCTCTCTCTTTCTCTCCATCTCCCTCCTTTCCATCTCCTACCCTTCTCGTTATACTTGTACTTCCGGCCCGCGAGAGAAAGAGAGAAAGAGAGAGAGACAGCGGCTAGCGCAAAATCCTCCGCAAAATAAATGAGCGCCGCGCCGCGTCGCGCCACGTCGCAACCGCAGTCGCAGCGCGGCACAGCGCGCGCCTACCCTTCTGTGTATTTTTAACTATCGACTCGTTACCGAGTCCCTCGACTAAACTTCCTGCCGGCACTGTCAGGAAGGAACGCGGCTTGAGAGTGCACGAGGAAACGCGGCTCCAGAGCCCCCCCGGATTCGCTTCCTTTTTCTCGATCTTCGTCGCGCGCGCAAAGGGTTGCGAAACCCTCGTTAAATATAGAAATTAACAACGCACTCTGACGCGTAATCGTTCAACAGACCGACCGAGCGTAATTTTCACTGCTCAGAACTCAGACGAGCACTTGGATGTGGAATGACGAACTGCTTTGCGATCACTTTCCAGAAATATATGTGCATGTGACAGATATATTATTAGAATTAAATGTGATCCTTTTTTACTCAAACTTCATATGGCGTGGAACGCTTGAATTTAACTTGCAAATATTATTGATTATGGATGTAACTGATTCTACTGAGATTTGTACATAAATCGATTTGTGGGAATAGCATATACTAGTATATACACAGGTAGAACAAACGTAGGTAATACTAGAGAAAAAGAGAAAGAAATCTCAAGCAAGGTGTATGCATAAAAATCCTTCTTTTTATGTTAGAAGTTAGGTATATATATATATATATCTTTTTTAATATTTTATTCGAACGTTATGAGAATTTTATAAAGTATAATAAGATTTTTTAAAAATTCCCTAAACCTGTAATCACTCTTTCGTCCTTTACCTTGTTTGCGAGTCAGTTACAAAAGCCAAAGAATGTCGCTTAAGTAGAAGATTAATACGGCCTCGGAGACGCATTAGACTGTCGTTTCATTGTCGCAGAACATCGTCTCGTCGAGCGAAACTTGAATTTAAATTCGACCATTGATCGTCTTAAGTCGACCTCCGACTGCGTTTTGTGATGCCATCGATGTAGTAGTAATGGTAATTCTATAAGATACATGGAGAAAGAGAGAGAAAAATAATAATGAATTTATGTCTCTAATGCCCAATTTCTTCACTTCCAGATAAGTTGCGAATAACCTTATCCAGGAGATATCTCCATTGTAATCTGGGAGATATCTCTTGGATAAAGTTATCTAGAGGTGAAGAAATTGGGCATAAATGAATTAATAATTCTTGCTTTTTCATCTATCCGTGAATATTTTTAATTTTGAAAAACAATTAAACATTTATTATGATTGCATGTAAAAGCAATTAGAATCGCACTTGCAATTGAATTGCGATTGTTCTTGCTATAGAATTGTAAATGTATGTTATATTTGTCGAGAATCTCTCGTAACTAATTGTAAGTTGCCATATCTGAATCATATGAAATGAGGTACATGTGTATACACTTTTGAAAAAATTGATGATCCGAGGCCGGAAGAAGGTGGTATAACTTTTTCACGCGCATTAAATGTAGGTATTTAATAAAATAAAATTTTTACATGTCAATTCTTAGTAATGTAATTCTATAAATGTAAAATTTTAATTAATGAGGAGACATTTTACGATTTAAAAAAAAATATAATTCTACTCGTAACTCATATGGATTTTATAATCGCGAATAAATGCCATTGCTCCTAAATCTTTAAATGTTAAATCGCTTATTTATCAGAATTTTCATTCATTCTAGAATATTTAAATTTATATATATATATATATAGATTTTTAAATTTGTTGATTCTAGAATATTCAAAACCTTTCATTAGTGCATCGTTCCCTTATTTTCTATCGTTGGTATCATATGATGCTTTCCATTTAGTGACACAAGTCGACAGAAGTATCGTTCTAACTTTATTACTCACTGAATATCACGAAAGACAGAACGATGCTTACGTGAAGACTTGTGTCACCAAATGGAAAGCAGCCATAGTCCTCTAAACTCCTATGAATTTCTACGCGCATTTTTCAAAGGTAAATTCCGCATCTTAGATTTCTTACGATCGAGTTTGAATTTGGAAAAAAGAAACCTGAAAATCGATTTTAAAACCACTAAACTACCTATTCCATTCACGCTTCCTGATCGATCCTAGATTCCGCGCGAGACTTCTAGGAATCTCTCTATCCAGTCTCGACGCGGCACAGCGCGGCACAGCGCGGCACAGCGCGGCCGGGCGCACCAGACTCATTGGCTGGCGATGCGTCGTCTCTAGCGGTGCTTTCCTGCGCTATACAACGCTCGTGGTATAGGTCAGTGAAGTAGGAGCAGTTCCCCCACTACGCCAGCTCCTAGACAACGGGTCTACGATTGACTCATCTAGCCAGTCATATCGCGCGTAAACACGATCCGCTCCAGCTGTTTTCGCGCGCTCTCGGGGCCTCTTGCTACTATCGCCTTCCTCTCACTTTCTCTCTCTCTCTCTCTCTCTCTCCCCCCTCCTCTTGCTTCTTGAGCGAGCTCTACGTTTCCTCGTGCGTTCCCGCGTGTTCTACCCGCGCATATATGTATACGCGTACTGCGCGAGAACAACGGCGTGTTCTCCGTATTTTTAGAGCCACCTCGAAAATCTTCTGCTCCCTTGCCGTTCTCCTATTTTTCGTTCGCGTCTTTTTCCCCTTTCCTTTCCTTTTCTATTTCTCTCTTTCTCTCTTCATCCTCAAATATTGCTTCATTTCTCTCGCGCTATTTATACCGCAGCCTTTACAGTACAGTTATTGAAACCTTGTCGCGTTACGTCGGTTTATCACCAGTCAGAAATGTTTCAGTGGATTTACGTCTTACGTATTATCGCATCTATCGAGAATAAATTCTTTGTTTTTATCTATTATTATGTAAATATCGTGAATTTAGTATCTACTTGCTACTTTCGCTTGCTGTTCTTGATTTCTACTGGTTTGCAATTATTTTCTACGTAGTTCAATCTTACAATCTTATTAGAGGTTTTCGCTCATGGCATAAAATATATAAAGCGGATTTCTATCTATTTACTTCTTCTTTCTTGGCTCGAGATAATTTTGCATAATTTGTTAATACCTTCGCATTAAACTGCTTTGACATATAATGTCAAATAATGTCGTATTGTACATAAATGCCGTTATTTCGAATGACATTATTTTGCTACTCCATCACTTCGGAGGAAATAATACTGCCAAATAAATATTCTCCCTCGCTCGCTCCGGCCTCCTCTCTCCGCGCGCGTGTCCCATCGGTTCACAAACCAGAAAACCTCGAATAATCGCCCGAGGAATCGTTCAACCACGCGGGACTCCACGGAACTGCAACGCGCGACGCGCTAGAAGGATGCAGGCATCACAGAGGGAGAACGGGGAGAGAGCGACAGAGGACGAGAAAGGAAGATGGTGTGTGTGTGTGTGTGTGTGTGAGGGGGGGGAGGGGTTGACGCGACGACGAGGAAGGATAGGCACGAGAGGAGGCGAAGGGGGGAGGGAGCGGGAGGGAGCGTGAGGGGCTGGAGAACGAGTTCCGATTTTAGCGCAGTCGCGGCAGCCTCAGAACGAGCGGCGCTATTATGCACTAGTAGCTTGATGGCGTCACCCGTGCAACCTTGGCTCGGGTCAGTCCTCTATCATACTGCAGGCAGAGTTCCCCGATTCTCTCGAATCCCTCCCCCCTCGTCTCATCTCCCTCTCGCTCACTCTGAGCACTCGCCGCTCCGCTTGCCGCGCGCTCGACTCTCCGCTTTAACCCTCTCTCCCTCTCTCTCTCCCTCTCTCTCTCTCTCTCTCTCTCTCTCTCTCTCGTTCCCTCTTCTCGTCTCTTTATCTCGATCCGTCTTCTCTTCCTCTCAACCCAGTGGCGTAAGGGGAAAAGATCTTCTCACCGCCTCGTTGCAGCAGTACTTCGAAACTTTTGCTTTCTCTCATCATTCTCGCGTCCATCGTCGCGTGCACGTAGGTGCGAAATGCTGAGAATTTCTGCTCTTTTCTTTTTCCTATATAGGAGCCGCATGGCGACATTTGTTACTCATCTCCGGACCATAAAGAACACGAGATTGACGAGATCCATCTCGAGGCAACTTTGAAACTTTCGCTTTCTTTCGACATAACGCGGCGCGTACTGTTTGCACGGTTTGCGCGTACGTATACGTGTGTCACGGCTGAAAATTTGTTTTCCTTTTCATATAAAAGCCGTACTTGACTGCCGCTCATTTACCAATGTAAAAGAGGTTTTATTATAGTTTCGAAACTCTTGCTTTTTGTTATAACGCGCCATATCTTTTCTCGTGTATATTCAAACGTTTGTTTCCTTTCAAAATGATTCTCTCACGAGAAAATCTGTCGAGATAATGTTTACCTAATTTCGAATCTTCAATTTCCTCCAATATCTCTTTCGCGATAATACTTCCAAATATTAAACTTATAACTTTTTATTTCACACGGTCGACACGATTCCGAACCAACGAATTTTACCAAGATCGAAATAGACTAATAGACACTGACATTAAAGTTGTAAAACTTTCTGGGCCGAACTCGATTTTTACAAGGAGGCTTCTTATTAAATTTTCACGAATGTGCTGAAATTTGACGATTCCCTGGGAGATCGCCGGCTGCGTTTCAATGTGAAATTTGCGAGAAAGGATCCTCGGTTTAGGAAGGAAGAACTGCGTGACGATTCTCGCGCACGTCCGGCGTGTTTTTCTACGCCCATGGACCGTGATCCTATGCTCGCGGCACAAACTCAGATCGTGTGCACTCGCGTTTGTACGATCGTACCGACACAATCGACATATTGCGCGGTATTTTTGTATCCACTCCTGGCTAAATCACATGTTGTGTAGACCAGCGTTTCGGCAGATCTCGAATTCCTTTCAGACAATACAAAGTTCAAAATTGGGACATCTTACTAATGCCCATTTCTATTAATGTAGATTAACCTTAATCTTGTTTTAATTTTCTTTTTATTCTTTTCTAATAATTCTTAGAACTAGAGAAAAAGATGAAAAGTAAATTAAATCGAGATTAAAGTTACATCGGTAGAAATGAGCATATGACGTCTTTTGGATGGTTCTCGCAGTCGTATCTTCAACCCTTTGTTACTTGTGTGAGTGTTCAGGACGTCCCTGCTTCATAAATTTGCCAAATATATGAATGTTGTTTATATATATTATATTTATATATTATAGCACAAATTGTTTCACGATTTAAAAAAGATTTTTACATTTATCTTCATCTAAAGGTGTTAAAAATATTATAGATATTATAGAATATTATTTAATTATAAATCATTAAAGAAAACAATGAAAACTGAGCATACTGTAGAGTGTCAGAAATATCTATATGTATATACTACACAAGTAATTACGCGTATACGTATAAAAAACACGCGAGAGTAATGTCGAGTTAAGACATCTTATAAGACATTTTGTATCCTGATTTTGGACTTTTGTTGTCTGGGCTGTTAATTTTTCTGTTTTTTCGAGTAAAATCGGAACATAATATCTAGCATAAATATGAACGATAGATAGATGATGAAGCGAGACGTGGAAGCAGATGATAGACTATCGAAAACAGCTACTCTCTTGTCGATGAATCAAGTGATGGAAATGACAAAGGCATCGGCAACGACGCGACAGTGATGATAGGCGATAACGACGTTTTCCCTCTTTGCCGCTTCGCGAACGATGGCTATTAATACTTAATTGCAACGTATACCTTTAAGCCACTCGGTGCGAAAACTAACGCGATAAACGCTGGCACCGACTCTCTAGCTTCGCCGCGAATCGAGATAATAACGCTACTCTTTGTCTAGGATTCTTTTGGGATGCGATTAGAACGTGCCTCTCCAAGGACAGGCTACTTCTTTTATCGCAAAATGTCCAAGTTGTTTCTGTACAATAGTCGTAGCGATATTGATTCTCTTATGATAAAATGGCTTCCATATGTTATTGTCCTTCATGCTTCAAGAAAATATACGCTTGTTGCATAATAAACAAAAAACGGCAGATCAAGATGCACATTATTATATGATCATTATGTTTAACTTGTAATCAAGTGCCTGTCATAAAAGAAGTCATCGATCATTATATGAAAAGAACTGTTTTGCTCAAATATTTAAAAATTCAGCTGAATATATACAGATCTGAATAATTTTGTTGAATTGTCAAAATAATGTCATTAAAATAATTGTCATAATAATAATTATGTAGAACGCTTAAACATTGATGATAGCGCTACAAAAAGTTTCGACGTTCTAGCCAGTTTGAGTGTTCCACATAATTATTTGGAATATTTGGATAGTCTGACAAAATCATTTTCAGATTTGGGTCTAGCTAAATTTTTACAGACATTAAAAAACTGTACTTTTTCTGTATAACCGTATATTATAGATAAAGATTCGTATGTATATAAATAATAATGCAGAAATTATTGGCAAGGCTTTAGTTAATCGCGCCTTTTTTTTTCAGTATCCGACAGCTACAACAGTTATATAAACATGTATGGCGGAGGTGGGCAGTTTGCGACCCCCTGTACCCCGAGTCCACCGCGGGGACCCGGCGGTGTACCCACCAGCGTGATCCAAGCGGCTACTAGTTCGGTCTCGGACGATCTCTACCTTCTCGAGCTCGGCTTCCCGTCGCGCTCGAAGAAGAACAAGCTGAAGAAACCGCGGCAGGGTGGCGAGGGTGGAGCCGCGGTGAAGCGGAAGTCGCGCGAGGGTTCGACTACGTACCTTTGGGAATTCCTGCTTAAGCTGCTGCAGGACCACGAATACTGTCCGCGCTACATCAAATGGACGAATCGCGAACGGGGCATCTTCAAGCTGGTCGATAGCAAGGCGGTCTCACGACTTTGGGGGATACACAAGAACAAGCCGGACATGAATTACGAGACGATGGGCAGAGCACTGCGCTATTACTATCAGCGCGGCATCCTGGCGAAGGTGGACGGCCAGCGGCTGGTCTACCAATTCGTCGATGTGCCGAAGGACATCGTCGAGATTGATTGTACGGGCGCATGAGACAGGGAGTCGGCCCGTCCCGCGGGGCACGAGAGGGAGAAGAAGGAAGTACAACAAGTACAGCAGCACAGCGTCTCGGCGCGGGCCCCGCGCGGACGTCGACCACCGTTGTCGTTGTCGTTGTCGTTGTCGTCGCTGTCGCTGTCGCTGTCGCTGATGCGACATCGCGGACCCGTCGCGGGGCCCCATCCGCGCGAAAGGTCGCCGTTCAGCGGTTCTCTTTGTCGAGACGCGCCGACCTGGCACATCCCTCAGATATTGTAAAGCGTGCGTCCTCTTTTTCTCCTTTTCTTTTTTTTTTCTCCCTCTCTTTCGCTGTCTGTCTCTCCCTACCCGCTTCTCTATCCCTCTCTATTTTCGTCTTTCTCTCTGGCTTCGTTTGTTCCTTGTATTATACCTATGTAAATGTATATTAAGGCGCCGCGTGACGATGTCGTCGGAGGTGGTCCCAACCCAGTACCTCGTCCTTCTCTTGCGGCCCATTTTTTTTTCGCGTGTCCGAATACCGTGTAGGATCGGAACAGAACGGCGCCCGACTCGTTGAAATTTGTACAAAATTTAGTTCTTAACGCGTCGAGAATGGAAACTAAAGATTTTATCTGGTGTACCTTGCGGGAGGGACACTATGGACAAATTACTTAAACCGCGAAGCACCGGAAAGCGAAAAATTGTATATTCGAAAGAGCGACAAATTATTTATTGTATATTAGACATTTATATATGTTACCTAAGAAAATTGTTACGCGCGTGATCTGCGCAAATGGAAAATGTATGGAAATGGACGAAAGTTATAAAAAAAATGAAACGAAATGAGGGCTGTGAAAAGGATTACGATACGGAGAGAAGAGGAGAGAGGAGAGGAGAGGACAGGAGAGAAGAGGAGAGGAGAGGAGACGAGACGAGAGAAGACGAGATGAGACGAGACGAGACGAGACGAGACGAGACGAGACGAGACGAGACGAGACGAGATGAGACGAGACGAGACGAGACGAGACGAGACGAGATGAGATGTGTAGTGGAACGAGAAAGGATGAGAAGCGTCTCTTGAAGTTTTACGGAGCGAGCTCAGGGAGGGGTACACATTATATTTTTTTAAGTATAAGCGGAAGGGTTTGACCCTTCCGATTTGTGAGCTGAGGGTTCAACAACGCAAGGTGCTGGCTAATAAACATGCATACACAATATACACTTGTATACACACACATACACACACGCACACCGAGGTCCAAGAAAATTATTATTTAGCAACCTAGTGTTATTAATTCGTAAAGATTATCGATGCGGACAATTATATCTCTGTATATAAATATAAAGAATACCTTTAGTAAAAATATATATATATTATTGAATATTATATATATTATATAAATATATCTATTATATGTTATGTAGTAAAAATGGAGCGATTTGATGTGTCTCTATGAGATTTTGGCGTCACGGCGACACGCGTTGGGCGCTTTTAACCGTCTCGCGCGACGTCTCTCTTTTGAAACTTTATATACTTATCTAGTTTGTTCTTTATAATATACATTATATCGGGAACGAATTTTATACGTTCGAGAGTGCCGATTTCGCGCTCGAGCCTTCTAAAGTCGCAGTCATAACGCACATATATATACACACACGTATATTGCTGGTCTCGCATACTCAGACTGATCAGAGACGTCGCACGTATAATACAGAGAAGTCTGCCCGACGCACCGGAAGCGTAATAATAAAAATGCATAACTCTAGAGTAAAATTTAACTTATTGGCGCCCCGGGACGCGTGACGTGCGCGAGTGCAAGTGTATCCTATAGCCCTAAGTTTTGTACATAAAGAGGAAATCGTCAAAAATATTATTTACGTTTAGGATGAATGTAACGCTGGTTATCCCCGTGATAATTATTCGTGAGAGAAAATGAAATGACGGACGGTGGAAAAAAAGAGCGGATGAGGAGCGTCTATCTAGATCACGCGCGACGACTAATGTGGTCGATCGCGCGTGCACAGGCCGATTTGTCGCATTACAGCCTCGGGATATATCGGAGAAACGAAATATAACAGTATATTTGAACAGTGATCCAGTGCTGCCAATAATGCCTGTAAATGGTCCCTTTGCACTTGTCGCTCGAATCGATGCTCTTCGAATCGAGCCTCGCCATGGTGCTGTCAGATCAATCCGATGTTTTTGGGACACCAGATATACCGATGATACAAAGCAAATTGCCTTCTCGTATTAACAAAGACGTGTTGCCTTCTAACAAAAAAAGATGCATATAAAAGTTCTAGCGATTTGTAATCGTAAATGCCGTCACTTTGTCCAGGTACTTAAAAGCCCTTTACATACATATAAAGTCCTAACATCGTTTTTGTGACGAATTGAATTTTGTAATTTTATCAGCGAAAAGTTCTATGGTACGTGGTGACTTTTATCGTACTTCGAATACAATATATCGGCGGGAAAATAGTAATAATATTATTAATAATAATATTAATAATGATAAAAAAAGAAGATATATCAGAGTACAATGGACAAAAGTACCTATAGTATACCACTTCTATACATGATAACGGACACTTATAAACAATGAATGGACACTACAACAGAAATCCTATTTTTAGGTAAATTAAATTTACATATACATAACAATCCACTACACTACGAGATATTTTAACAAATAAGACTTTATTATAATAGAGATAAATACATAATTATTTACCTGTAAAATATATGAAAACACGATGGATTGACGTAAGGAACTCTAATGTAACGTTCTGTGATTCGTTGTTTGTAGGTGAAATTTAATAAAAGATTATTGTATCATAATATATACATTCATGCGATTTTATTTTTTATTCCTACAGTTACAATTAATAAATTTTCTTGGATTTTAACTTTAATATAAACAATTTTTATATAAAAAATATTAAAGAATAAAAACATATGAGATAAAACACGAAATTTTAATAATGTAATTAATATAATAATTACATATAGAATATAAGGACTTCTACAGACGAGTAACTTTATAGCGCTACACTTGAAAGCGCCGACCCGTTCATATGGAGCTATTCTATAGCGTGATAGAAAAGTGTCGCGAATATGTTCACTTTTCTGTAGGTGCTATAAAGTCGCTCGTCTGTAGGAGTTCTAATAAATTTATCTGAGTTTCGTTAAAGATTTGTGATCATAAATGAGTAAAAAAACTCATATATGTAATTAGTTATTATGGTCTGTTGTTTTCATATATATTTTTTTCTTTCTTTTGTAAGTAGAATGCTATATTTTTTGTATTACTTTTTTCCTTTATTTAATTTTCATTTAATTCGCAAACTGCAATTATCTCTGTCGATAATCGTAGTCCACAAAAAAATTATCACCGTCGATAATCGTAGTTCACAAAGAAATTACCACTGTCGATAAGTAAATGATTACCGTCGATAAGTTAATTTCCATTTGTATAAAATTTACCGCGCTATCGATAAAATAATCCTGCTAAGGATCATTTTACGATTCGCCGATTAACTTAATCGGCGAATCGTAAAGCGACCCTTAGAAACTTTCAGCGATTTGCAATAGTATCTTGAATTTTTATAATTATCAAAAGACATTCGGTTGTAATTATTATGCAACAACAAGTACAAAAATTATTCATTTCTATATTTCGACGAATTATGAACAATGAAAACCTAAAAAAATATACTAAAGGCGGTATTCATAGTCCGTTCTTATTTCAAGACTGTCTAGGCCTGCTAAGGCGGAATCCATAGACGGTACTCAAGATTCGAGATGGTCTTAAGCCGTAATCACACTAGCGATTGCCGATTGGATTGGGATTGCGATTGGCTGCGTTCAGCAGAGAAAGCAGCTTTGCAACTGTTGTAAAATTCTT
>NW_017256287.1:289384-297609 GCF_001594055.1 Mycetomoellerius zeteki
TTAGACAACGCTCTATTTTCTAATCGTTAATCGCAGTTGTCGGCCAATCGTAGCCAATAAAATATTGTGATTTTAATCACGTGATACCAAAGCACATGTGTCTCGATAATACAATAGGTATATTAAATTGTAGTCTAAAGTGTCACACTTGATACAAGGATATAAGTTTATGTGTATAATGCCGCCAAAAAAGCAGACATTTACTATTGATCAAGAATCTGTTGGGATCTTCTAGGCCGGTATTCATAGTCAGTTCTTATATTCAAGATCATCTCAAGTTCAGCCTTGAGGTGTTACGAACCAATAAGAGAGCCACATTAGCGTATTAAGACATTACTTAAGACGATCTTGAAATAAGAATCGACTATGAATACCGGCCCTAGACTGAGTTCCAAGAAAAGGTTATGATGTAATTCTATCTCCTTTTTTCTTGCTATCCATCGATGCATCCAAATTCTCTTGTTGGTATTACTTGCAAGTAGCATAATAATTATTACAAACAATTCTTGCTCGTGCAGTTGCCAATATTGATTAATATTTCTTGGCATTTTTTCGATGCTATTTTTCACAGACACAATATATTAGCGGCCACAATTCTTACAATCGTCAGTGTTGGTCAGTGTGATTGAATGGCTGCGTTCAGCAGACTCAACAGTTTTGCAACCGTTTTATGATTGTCTGCTGAGATAGGACCATTCTTCTAGATCTAAAAGTATGATCCAATCAGCGCGAAGGAAACTTCCAACAGTTGCAAAACAAACGTTCTGCTGAACGCACCCAATGATTGTAGATCGCCAATCGCCAATCGCAATCTCAATCCAATCGGTAATCGCTAGTGTGATTACGGCTTAAGAATGGACTATGGATTCCGGCCTAAGGATGAAGATTGAGATTGAAGATTGAAAGATTGAAATTTGATCAATCAAAATAATAGGAGCTAAAATTCCTTTATCCTCATTGGTCAAATTTTAATCTTCAATCTTCAATCTCAATCTTCAATTCAGCGTAGTCCGATTCCGGCCTAAAGCTGATTTTACATTAGTCGCATCGCAGCGTTGCAAGCGTGTCGCAAGCGGTGTGGTCCAATCAGAGTCGAGCTAAGTTGATGTTGATTGGACCGCAAACGCTTGCGATGCTGCGATGCGATCAATGTAGAACCAGCTTAATGTAGAACCAGCTTAACGATATAATGGTTATATATAACCTGATCGACAAAGTTAGTCGATTGGATCTTTGCTGTGATTGGTTTAATGTTTGACCAAGCGTCCAGTCAACAAGAGGTGTCATCGGAACATTCATCGGTGCACGGAAGTGAGAATAGTGGGAATATTAGGATTACGCCGAGTGTAGAACAGAAGGAATCCGGTGGTGAGGTCAGATTATCGAAACGTCAATCGTGGCAGACGAAATTGAGCGAGCTTACGAGTTTGCAAGCGAATTCGGGGATCCTTCGGCAATTGTTTCCGCATTATTGACGACACGACGGTATATTGTTGCGCGCGCATTCGACGATTTTGCCAGTGCCTGTCGGCTGTCCGTTGAAGAAAACGTCGTTTATCGATTCCGACAACGAAGTGATACTCTGCCACACCCCACCGAGGCCATTTTGGACGATAGTCAGTGAGAGCTATTTTAAAGATCGTGGCCAGCCATGGATCAAATTACGCCTAAGGAGGTGAAAATCCTCGAGAATCCGGAGGACATTCAAGAGAGGCGAGAACAGGTATTGGGACGCTATGCCAACTTCAAGGCGGAGGCACGCAACAAGCGGGACAAGCTCGAGGACTCCCGTCGCTTTCAAGTACGTATCTGAGTACTTTTCTTTTTTCCTCGAGTGCTATTATGTAATTTGTTAATGTTCGCACTTACCTTGCGTACGTCTTTCAGTACTTTAAGCGAGATGCGGACGAACTCGAAGGTTGGATCTACGAAAAGCTCCAAGCGGCCTCCGATGAGAGTTACAAAGATCCGACCAATCTACAGGCGAAGATTCAGAAGCACCAGGCCTTTGAAGCAGAAGTCGCCGCTCATTCAAATGCCATCGTGCTACTCGATAATACTGGCTCTGAGATGATAGCGCAACATCATTTCGCCAGCGATGTAATTCGCAAGAGACTAGGTATATTCAAGCACTAGAGATAACTATTTATTTTCAAGATCATTAAAGTATTGTCACAGTATATTGTTAACTTTTTATGTATGTGTAAAGTGTATTACATAAATATTAATAATTAATTCTTTCTAAGCAAGTCGAAAATTAAAAACTGATATTTCATGAACAAGTAATGATTTGAATTCTCTTACTCAAACTTTATAAAATAAATTTAGAATATATATATATATATATAATGTTTTAATGATTCATAAATATAGTGATTTGAATTATTTTCTTAAACTATATAAAGTAATTTGGAATGTGTAGAATGTCTTAATGTTCATAAACAATGATTTCAAGTATTCTTTTTTCAAACTACTTATGTAAAATAAATCTGACTTACATAAGATAAATTTAGAATATATAGAACATTTTAAAGTCATTTTACTTCAACTGTATTAAGCATAAATGTAATTGTGAAACATACTGTATATGTATATAGCAAATATTTGTCTTTTAATACAATATATTTAATTATTTAAAGAGGAGCTACACCGCCTGTGGGAATTGTTGTTATCCCGATTAGCTGACAAGGGCTTGAAACTACAGCAGGCTTTAGTTCTTGTACAATTTATTCGTCACTGTGACGAAGTGATGTTTTGGATTCACGACAAGGAAGCATTTGTAACGACCGATGAATTTGGACACGACTTGGAGCATGTGGAGGTGCTCCAAAGAAAATTTGATGAATTCCAGAAGGACATGGCAAGTCAAGAATACAGAGTTACAGAGGTGAACGAGCTGGCGGATAAATTGTTATTAGACGGACATCCCGAACGCGATACCATTTTACGCAGGAAGGAAGAGCTTAACGAATCCTGGCAGAGATTGAAACAATTAGCCACACTGCGACAGGAGAAGCTCTTTGGAGCGCACGAGATCCAGAGATTCAATCGTGACGCTGACGAGACCATGGCTTGGATCGCAGAGAAGGACGTTGTCTTATCGTCCGATGATTTCGGACGTGATCTTGCCAGTGTGCAAACGTTACAACGAAAACACGAAGGTATTGAGCGCGACTTGGCTGCTCTAGAAGACAAAGTATATACTCTGGGTGCGGAAGCCGATCGTCTTGCTGCGATTCACGAAGCTGATCATTCTAAGCAGATTCAAGCTAAACGCGCCGAGATTTTACAGTCGTGGGAGAGCCTTACCGCAAAAGCGAAAGAGCGACGCCTCAAACTTGATGAATCCTATTATCTGCATCGGTTCTTAGCAGATTATCGTGACTTGGTATCCTGGATGAACGATATGCGCGCTATCATTTCCGCAGACGAGCTAGCTAAAGATGTGGCCGGCGCTGAGGCCTTGGTTGATCGACATCAGGAACATAAGGGAGAAATCGATGCCAGAGCCGATAGCTTTGATGCAACCACATTGGCTGGTAATAAATTGCTAGAGAAGAAGCATTACGCTGCTGAAGAAGTGGCACGAAAATTAAATTCTCTCGCCGATGACAAGTCATCTCTTTTGAGTTTGTGGGAGAAGAGGCGTATCTTGTACGAGCAATGTGTAGATTTGCAGCTATTCTACCGGGACACCGAGCAGGCAGACGCGTGGATGGCTAAACAAGAAGCTTTTTTGGCTAACGAAGACTTGGGAGATTCCCTTGATAGTGTGGAGGCACTTATCAAGAAACACGAAGACTTTGATAAATCTCTGGCAGCTCAGGAAGAGAAGATCAAGGTGCTCGATGACTTTGCTGGAAAGTTGATCGAAGGCGAGCATTATGCTGCAGATGACGTGGCACAACGACGGCAACTGTTATTGGAAAGACGAGCTATTCTTCTCGAGAAATCAGCTCAAAGACGTCGTCGTCTGGAAGATGCATATAAACTACAACAATTCGAGAGGGATTGCGACGAAACAAAGGGCTGGGTTAATGAGAAGCTTAAGTTCGCTACTGATGACAGTTACTTGGATCCCACTAATTTGAACGGCAAAGTCCAAAAACATCAGAATTTCGAGCAGGAACTAAACGCGAATAAAACGCGCATGGAGGAAATGGTAGCTACTGGCCAGGAGTTGATTGAGTGTGATCACTATGCTAGCGATCGCATACGCACCCGCTCGGATGAGATTGTGACACTATGGGAGAGCTTAACGCGAGCTACAGAGAAGAAAGGTGCGAAATTACAGGAAGCCTCCCAGCAGCAACAGTTCAATCGAACGGTAGAGGATATCGAACTGTGGCTCTCAGAGGTGGAAGGACAACTCATGTCGGAAGATTACGGTAAAGATTTGACCAGCGTCCAGAACTTGCAAAAGAAACACGCGCTTCTGGAGGCTGACGTAGGCTCTCACGCGGACAGGATCGATAGTATTGCTCAAGCGGCTGAACAGTTCGTTAAGTCGGGCCATTTTGATGCTGATAATATCAAAGCTAAGCAGGATCAATTACAAACTAGATACGCCGCCCTGCAGCGTCCTATGAGTGTGAGAAAGCAACGACTCCTTGACTCGCTTCAAGTGCAGCAACTGTTCCGAGATATCGAGGACGAGGAAGCATGGATTCGCGAGAAAGAACCAGTTGCGGCGTCCACGAATCGCGGTCGTGATTTGATTGGCGTGCAGAATCTTCAGAAGAAGCATCAAGCTGTTCTAGCTGAAATCAACAACCATGAGCCAAGAGTGGCCGCTGTTTGCCAAGCAGGCTCGACGATGTTGCAAGAGGGACATTTTGCAGCCGAGGAGATCAATCAGCGACTGGCAGCTTTAGATGAACACTGGGGACAGCTGAAAGATAAAGCTCGACAACGTAAGAATGACTTAGACGACTCTTTGCAGGCGCATCAATATTTTGCTGACGCGAATGAAGCTGAATCATGGATGAAGGAGAAACGTCCTATAGTGATGAATGGCGATTACGGCAAGGACGAGGATAGTTCAGAGGCTCTTCTGAAGAAACACGAGGCCTTAGTCAGCGATCTGGAAGCGTTTGCAAGTACCATCGCAGCGTTGAGAGATCAAGCTGCGGCATGCAGACAGCAAGAGACACCTACGGTCGACATCACCGGCAAGGAATGTGTCGTAGCCCTCTACGACTACACTGAGAAGTCTCCCAGAGAAGTATCCATGAAAAAGGGCGATACTCTGACTCTGCTCAATTCCAACAACAAGGATTGGTGGAAAGTTGAGGTAAATGATCGTCAAGGTTTTGTACCAGCAGCATATGTAAAGCGCGTGGAACCCGAGGCGGGTCTTAGTGCATCTCAACAGAACTTGGCTAGAGAGCAGAGCTCGATCGCCGCGCGACAAGCGCAGATCGAGGCGCAATACGATGATCTCTTGCGTTTAGCACGCGAACGTCAAAATAAGCTTAACGAAACAGCCAAGGCTTATGTATTGGTGAGAGAAGCCGCGGAATTAGCTACTTGGATCAAGGACAAGGAGAATCATGCTCAAGTGCAGGATGTGGGCGAAGATTTGGAACAAGTGGAAGTTATGCAGAAGAAGTTTGATGACTTTCAGGCTGATCTCAAGGCGAACGAAGTACGTTTGGCTGAGATGAATGAAATCGCCGTGCAGCTGATGAGTCTCGGGCAGACTGAAGCGGCATTGAAGATTCAGACGCAAATCCAGGATCTGAACGAAAAATGGACCAGCTTGCAAACGCTCACAGCAGAACGAGCTAATCAGCTTGGCTCTGCTCACGAAGTGCAACGATTCCATCGTGACGTTGACGAAACGAAGGATTGGATTCGCGAGAAGGACGCGGCGTTAAACAATGATGACCTTGGCAAAGATTTGCGCAGCGTTCAGGCTTTGCAGCGCAAACATGAAGGACTGGAGAGAGATCTGGCGGCTTTGGGAGACAAGATCAAGCAACTTGACGAGACAGCTAATCGCCTAATGCAATCACATCCAGAAACTGCCGAGCAAACATACGCTAAGCAGAAGGAGATCAATGAAGAGTGGACTCAATTGACGGCCAAAGCTAATAGTAGAAAGGAGAAACTTTTGGATTCATATGATTTGCAACGTTTTCTCAGTGATTATCGCGACTTGATGGCTTGGATCAATTCAATGATGGGCTTGGTTGCTTCCGAAGAACTTGCATCGGACGTCACAGGTGCCGAAGCATTGCTCGAACGTCATCAGGTAAAAATATTCTCCATTGTAGTATGATTAAACACGGTCATCATCACAATCATTTTCTGACAAATCCTTTACCAAATCATTTAAATTATAGAATCACAGAGCAGAGATAGATGCGCGATACGGCATACTTCTAGAGGTATAAGAACGTTTGAGCATGCAAGGGAGTCGCGAAGTTGCCTGGCGAGAGTGCCTAAAATTAATTTCGCGTAATCCGTCTCATTGATGACTTTTTCTTTTATTATGAAAAGAAGCTAATTGATCTTGTGCCGATGTTTTGCAATGAAAATACTGCTTATTAACAGTTTGAGTATTTTCAATGCTTACACATACACACACGCACACGCACGCACACACACACACACACACACACACACACACACACACACACACACACTATTCAACAAAAATAGGGAACACTTTCGAACACGCTCAAAATTGCGCAATATTCAAAACACCGTAACTCGGTGAAAAATCATTGCGGACAAAAGACTGATCCGGACACAAATGGACATCCGTCAAATCTGAAAATTTTTTACGAACTTTACAAAGATTTATAGCGTGAAGTAAAATTCACATAAAAATGCGGTATAACAGCAGAGTTGAAAGAGTAAATCTTTACCTTGAAAATTTACCAATTTGCTTTTTTATTGAGCATGATTTTTTTCACCGAGTTATTGAACGTTGAAAAAAATGATTATTTTTGCTTCAATGTCGAATAACTCACTTTTGCTTCAATATCGAAAAAAATCATACAATGATCAATAAAAAAATTATTTAGAATTCACTCTTTCGACTACTGTAAATCGCATTTTTGTGTTATTTTTACTTCACGTGCTTTACGCCATAGACCTTTGTAAAGTTGTAAAAAATTTTCAGATTTGACGAGTATCCATTTTTCGTATAGCTTCCTAAAGGATCAGTCAGATTGAAATATCAATTTCAAACGTAGAGATTTCAACCTTTCAAATGCTTTTTTGATTTTTTTATCTGCGATGATTTTTCACCGAGTTACGGTGTTCTGAATATTGCGCAATTTTGAGCATGTCGAAAGTGTTCCCTATTTTTTTGTCGAGTAGAGTATATATAGGGTGTATCATAATGCCGGCGGTGCTGTAACTTTCAAGTCTTATAACTCGAAAAGTACTCAACGAAAAATAACTTTATTATAATGTTTTGAAAAGTTCTTGACGTCAGCTATCAAATTCTGGCATCAAAAATAGTGTTCCATTTAAAAAAATCAATTTGACCTTGATCTGACCTTGGCGACGCCACCCAAGGTCAAGCGGATGTGATCAGTGAATAAATCTTTTTAAACCCTACAACTTTTGTCTGAAACATTTTTCTCTAAAATGCACTGTTCAAGAGATATTTTAGTGAGTTAGTTAAAATGATACATCCAGTATACAGGGTGTTTCCAAATTAAATCGCAAAACTTCGGGAGCGTGTAGAGGAGTAAAAAACTAAGAAAAAAAGTCCTATAGACATATGCTCGTTTTTGCTCCGTTTCAGAGAAATCGAAAAAAAATGTTTACATTTCTTGCCATATCTAGCACCGACATATTTGATTACATTTTCCACTTTCTGTTATGAATTTGTCAGTCGCTCTTTGAAAGCCTTTAACAGTAGATGAATTTTGTCTTTTGCAATATGCCGCGTACGTATTCTAATAGTGAATATGCTGATATGGTTTTTGTATACGGTTTCTGCAACGGTAATGCTTTAAAGGCGGTGCGAGAATATGCACGACGATTTCCAAACAGAAGAGTGCCAAACCGAAGAGTGTTTATGTTGACATTTAATAGATTGCGAGAGACTGGAACATTTTCAATTCGACAAGAAAACAACCGATTTCAAGCAGCGTTACGAAGAGATTTGCAGGCAGGGAATCGTATTTTACAACATTTTGACAATCATCCTGAGACCAGCGTTCGGAATGCGTCGGCTGTATTGGGAGTGTCACCACAAACAA
>NW_017256287.1:298276-312939 GCF_001594055.1 Mycetomoellerius zeteki
GAGCATATGTCTATAGGACTTTTTTTCTTAGTTTTTTACTCCTCTACACGCTCCCGAAGTTTTGCCATTTAATTTGGAAACACCCTGTATAGTATATATATTGCGTAATTACTACCTTTCTGCTTGTAATGTCTATTGCCGAATGAATTTGATCATATCACATAACAAACAAAGAGTTGTGTACTGGCATAAAATACTCGAGAACCGAATGACAAACCACTTTGTAAATTTTTTAATTTTTTTTTTGTATAGGAGCACCGGATGGAGATAGATGCTAGAGCAGGTACTTTCCAGGCGTTCGAACTGTTTGGCCAACAGCTATTGCAATCTAGCCATTATGCTAGCGTGGAGATACTGGAGAAACTCGAATCTATGGCAGAAGCCAGACAAGAATTAGAGAAAGCTTGGATTCAACGACGTATGCAACTCGATCAGAATCTCGAATTGCAATTGTTCTGCAGAGATTGCGAGCAAGCGGAGAATTGGATGAGCGCGCGAGAGGCTTTCCTCAGCAGTGCAGACGCAGTAGACAGTAGTGACAATGTTGAAGCTCTCATTAAGAAACACGAAGATTTTGACAAGGCAATCAACGCTCACGAAGAGAAAATTGCTACCTTACAAACTCTGGCTGATCAATTGATCGCTGCCGAGCATTACGCCGCTAAACCCATCGATGAAAGACGATGCCAAGTGTTAGATCGCTGGCGACATTTGAAGGACGCTCTTATCGAGAAGCGTTCAAAGCTGGGCGAATCTCAGACTCTGCAACAGTTCTCTCGAGATGCTGACGAGATGGAAAATTGGATTGCCGAGAAACTTCAGCTAGCAACCGAGGAGAATTACAAAGATCCTGCCAACATACAGTCAAAGCATCAGAAACATCAGGCATTCGAAGCTGAATTGGCAGCCAATGCAGATCGAATTCAATCGGTACTTGCTATGGGAGGCAATTTAATCGAAAAGCATCAGTGTGCTGGTTCAGAGGATGCGGTTCAAAAGAGACTGGCATCCATTGCTGATCAGTGGGAATATCTTACGCAAAAGACCACTGAGAAGTCCATGAAGCTGAAAGAAGCCAATAAGCAGCGTACTTATATTGCTGCCGTGAAGGATCTTGATTTCTGGCTTGGAGAAGTCGAGAGTTTGCTCACATCCGAAGACGCTGGCAAGGATTTAGCTTCCGTGCAAAACCTCATGAAAAAACATCAACTTGTCGAGGCAGACATACAGGCGCATGAGGAAAGAATTAAGGACATGAATGCACAAGCCGATTCATTGATCGAGAGCGGTCAGTTTGATGCCGCCGGTATTCAAGAAAAACGCCAAAGCATAAATGAACGTTATGAGCGAATCAGGAACTTGGCAGCACATAGACAGGCGAGACTCAACGAAGCTAACACTTTGCATCAATTTTTCCGCGATATTGCTGACGAAGAATCTTGGATCAAGGAGAAGAAACTTCTTGTTGGATCGGATGACTATGGTCGCGACCTTACGGGCGTACAGAACTTGAAGAAGAAGCACAAGAGATTGGAGGCTGAACTTGGTAGTCATGAACCTGCTATCCAAGCTGTCCAGGAAGCAGGAGAAAAATTGATGGACGTTTCAAATCTGGGAGTACCCGAAATCGAGCAACGTTTGAAGCTTCTTAATCAGGCATGGGCTGAATTGAAGCAATTAGCTGCCACTAGAGGACAGAAGTTGGATGAATCCTTGACGTATCAGCAGTTCCTTGCCAAGGTCGAAGAGGAAGAAGCCTGGATCACAGAGAAGCAGCAATTACTTTCCGTTGAAGATTATGGTGATACAATGGCTGCCGTACAAGGTCTTTTGAAGAAGCATGATGCGTTTGAAACCGACTTCGCAGCTCACGGTGAACGCTGCAAGGACATTTGCGAAGCCGGCGAAGCGCTAATCAAGGCTGGCAATCATCGAGCAGATGCTATCAGTCAAAGATGTGCACAATTGCGCAACAAATTGGAGCAACTTGGAGCTCTCGCGGCCCGTAGAAAGACACGGCTGAATGACAACTCCGCGTACTTGCAGTTTATGTGGAAAGCTGATGTAGTCGAGTCATGGATCGCTGATAAGGAAACTCATGTGCGTTCCGAGGAGTTTGGTCGGGATCTGTCTACCGTGCAAACTCTGCTCACGAAACAAGAGACTTTCGATGCTGGTCTTCATGCCTTCGAACACGAAGGTATCCAGAATATCACCTCATTGAAGGAAATGCTTGTTGATTCTGGTCACGATCAAACACCTAGCATTCAAAAACGTCATGCTGATGTCATTGCTCGTTGGCAAAAACTTTTGGCCGATTCCGACTCGAGAAAACAACGTTTATTAAGGATGCAGGATCAGTTCAGGCAGATCGAAGAGCTTTATCTGACATTTGCAAAGAAGGCATCCGCTTTCAACTCTTGGTTTGAGAATGCTGAGGAAGATTTAACGGATCCTGTTCGTTGTAATAGTATCGAGGAGATTCGAGCTCTTCGCGAGGCACACGCACAATTCCAAGCCAGCTTATCTTCGGCTGAAGCTGATTTCCAAGCCCTGGCTGCTCTTGACAGACAAATTAAGAGTTTCAATGTCGGACCGAATCCATATACATGGTTCACGATGGAAGCCTTGGAAGATACTTGGCGGAACTTACAGAAGATAATTAAGGAACGCGATGTTGAGCTCGCGAAAGAAGCACAGCGACAGGAGGAAAATGATAAATTACGTAAGGAATTCGCCAAGCACGCCAATGCCTTCCATCAATGGCTTGCGGAAACAAGGTTCGCATTTTAAAGAAATTTATTTACTTAGTTATTTAATTAGAAATAGAAATGCAAATTATTTTATTTTATAGAACATCTATGATGGAAGGATCCGGATCTTTGGAACAGCAACTGGAAGCTACCAAGGTTTGTTCAATTGAAACAGATACATTTATCATAATTTATGTAAGGTTTGTATATTCATTATGTAATTATGTTATTTATATTCAAATTTACAGCGAAAAACTCAAGAAGTACGTGCACGTCGTCAAGATCTAAAGAAAATCGAAGATCTAGGAGCTATTTTAGAGGAACATCTAATTCTGGATAATCGTTATACAGAACACAGTACCGTAGGATTGGCACAGCAATGGGATCAGTTGGATCAGTTAGGAATGCGTATGCAACACAATTTGGAACAACAGATTCAAGCGCGAAACCAGTCAGGTGTATCTGAAGATGCACTCAAAGAATTCTCCATGATGTTCAAGCACTTCGATAAGGACAAGAGTGGCCGCCTGAATCACCAAGAATTCAAATCGTGCCTGAGAGCTTTGGGCTACGACCTTCCTATGATAGAAGAAGGACAACCTGATCCAGAATTTGAGAATATATTAGGTTTTGTCGATTTCAATTTGTAGTGTGGCTCTTATAACGAATTCAATTGGACGCACTCAGTGTGCACTGGTGCACATTAAAGCCGTCGTAAAATAACGTAGATATGTTTATAAATAAGCATAGAAATCGATTAAATCGTGAAATAGTCAATACATTTTATTGTACTATTAGGTAAAATATGTATTTCATAATTCGGAATATTTGCATTTCATTTTTATGTTCAAATTAAATCAGTATACAACGGTTTTAATATGCACCAGTGCGCACTAGTGCTTCCAATTGAATTCGCCATTAGTGTGGTACATTATTCTGAACACCTATTTTAACACCGTGTTATTATTTACAGACATTGTGGATCCTAATAGGGACGGCTACGTATCGCTGCAAGAATACATGGCGTTTATGATCAGCAAGGAAACGGAGAACGTGCAGAGTTCGGAGGAAATAGAGAACGCTTTCCGAGCAATCACAGCAGCAGATCGGCCATATGTCACAAAGGAGGAATTATATGCTGTAAGTATTGCAAATACTGTAAAATATTAAAAAATATATTAAATATTAAATCTCATCTGACCGTACATGTGAGAACACAACCAATAAAAATAAATGCCTTTTAACGGTCTAGTTGGATCTTTAAGTGCTTGTATAATTCTGTGAATTTATATACTACATATGTAGTCTTTTAAACTGCACACCGAAATGATGTTTCGGTCTTGCAATGCAAACTCTACTAAGCTATCGCAGTAATATCATCACGAGTTAAATTGCTAGTTAATTTAACTCGTGAAATTACTGCAGTAATTTAGTAGAGTTTGCGTTTCAAGACCGAAAAATCATTTCGGCGCGCAGTTTAAAGGATATTATATAAATTCACACAGAATTATACAGCACTTAAGATCCAGCTATGCCGTTAAAGATATGTTACAATGTTTTTGTAATCAAAATACAATTTATATTCGTTAATCTTTTTTTTTTTAGAATCTCACGAAGGAGATGGCTGATTATTGCGTTGCTCGTATGAAACCTTATGTAGATCCCAAATCGGAACGACCGATAACAGCTGCGTTGGATTATATAGAATTTACGCGCACTCTTTTCCAAAATTAATTATGCATTTGTATGTGCGTATTTTTCCAAGCTTATTAAATTATAAATGCATAAGGGCTACTATATGTTTTGTCTTTAAATACCATGCTTGATTATCTATAATACTTCTAATAACAATTATCGTTTAGAGCATTTATAGAAATTGAGATTTTCTAAGCTAATTAGTTGACAGAGAAAAAAATATATATACACAATATAAAAAGGATATCTTAAAAGGATTTCTATGTTAAAAGCAATGTTTTTCCTAATATTTACATTTTTTACAAATATTTTCGAATATTGCGTTATTCAATTCTCAATTCTTAATTGTCTTTAAAATAAATGTGCATTTAATATATTATGTTATTTTATTCAATAAAAGTCTATAAAACATGTATGGTGTTTTAAATACTTGTGTAAATTATATAAAACAAATTTCCTTGTGTGAATAATTAATTTTTTTTTTTTCATTTTATTTCGCAGGAAAATATAAAAAATAATATAAAAAATGTTGCAGAAATGACTTGTATTTTATTGAGCAACTGGGTTCACAACCATTTGAGACTTTTCTTGAATTATTTGTTCAGCACGGTACACTTTCCAAGATACTAAAAAATCCCTAGCCATTTTGAACAAAGTATAATAATGTATAACTAATAATAATATCGTCGATAGTATTTGATACCATTCGGTCACGCCTAATAAAATAAACAATTGAATGTTCACCAATAATAATTGCAATGCCAGTATTGGACTCAGAAGCGTTACTCGGTTATTAAATAAACCCTGTAAGACAACAATATATAATTAATATCGAGTCTAATATTTTTTGTTACTCGTTGATAGAATAAGATTACATACATAAAATCTAGAGTGACTTAGATTACCCGGTTCCGCTGCTGTGCACAAACCTTCAGAACGATAAATTTCTCGATTGTGTCTTACAATCGACCCGTGAGGCCACAATACCGTTTCATTCCACGGTTCGGCATATATGTGATTATTACGATTTTCTATTTTAATCCATCGGCCCAAGTGCATCGCTGCTCTATGTAGCTCATCACAATATCTAAAAGTCAATTACATACTTTAACTATTATTTAACTATTATTTTGTCAATACATATTTAGACGTGGTAATAGAGAATGTTGCTAAGCTATAGATAACGAAACAAAGACAATTGTATCTACATTGGTGTTTGCAACGGGTGTCTTTTCACAAAATTAGATTTGATGACATAAATCACACATTAAAATTGTATTACACAGGGTCAGCAATCTTAAACCTGGTAATTTAAGACTACACCAGTTGCACACAACAATGAAAACAAAGGCTGTATGAAGCACATGATATCATCGTTGTACATCGCTCGAATTGAGCTAAAACATTCGAAAATACATGTAAACAATTAAAGAAATACACGAGCTTACAAAAAAAGATTACACAATAATTACTGCGGAACTACTCTCACTTGCCCGATAATTTAAAAATTTCACATTTTTAACTATTATGTTTGACAAAACAATTCTTACTACGAAGGAATATACTTACCTGAAAGGATAAGCTTGAGCGAAGTACGCACATATCCTTCCGAGCCAGAACAAGATTACATGCTGTACTACCCACAATACATTAAAATGTAAATGTGGAGGTACAAAAATAATAGGCGCAACTACACAAACATACGCGCTACCTGAAGACGAAAATAAAGCTCGCTTTAATCGTCTGTTAAAATCGGATCTCAAAGTGGATACTTCTGTTCTAATGGCTGATGCGTTTAGTGAGCAATTGTGCAAAGGTTTATCTGTATATGAAAAAAGTCATGTTACAATACTAGAACACTTAAAAAATTAAAAATTAATAAATAGACAAGATGCTATTAATACACACATTTGATGATACATACCTAATACGTATTTTGTTTTTCGTTCTTCTTTCCCACTCGAGAACGACGTATCAAAAAATGGTGCTGTTCGTATTCCAAACATAACAAAATATACTGATAAACTTCTGGAACAAATGGATATCATAAGCTATTTATACTTATTTTTAATTTTGAATTACACAATATAAATGTATATATATCGCTGTATCGATAAAAAAAGGATACTAGGCAAAAATTAGCATTTTTGAGATAATAAAAGAAAATTGATCTTAAAGACTAATATATTTTTATGGAAACATAGATTTGTGAAACATAGGTTTATTTACTTATATGAAAGTGTCACAACTCGGTGACAAGAAATGAAAGTGTATACTACTATACTAGAGTATTTGAATTTAAAAATACAATGTTTGATCAATTTATTGATTTAAACAATTCATATATAAATTTTAAAGAATATATTATAATTGAAATAATAACATGTAGGAAGAAGTAAAGTTATAAAAATTGCATGTTCATTATCCCAATTAAAATATTCCAATTTAGAATTTAAAAAATTGCTGAGAAGGTCCAATTTTGAGATTGTCACTTTTCTATCAATGCAGTGATACAACAATGGTATATTATTTAATATATTCAAACGTATTCATTCTTATAGATACTCACGGATAACATAAATAAAAAATTTTCATAGAATTGTGCTTCTCAATCATATGATACAGGCACCAGCCCAATACGCTCTTTACAGCAACTGATAAAGATGACCTGAAATTAAGTTACATAAATACTAAAATATCCTGATATTACTATAAATCTGACAAGTTATTAATAAATCACATACAATAATACCTTATAATATTTCGGATTGCCAATTTTGCAGGTACTGATTGAACTGGTAATGAAACATCAATGATCTGACGTAATAATATGTACAGGAATCTATGTGCCACCATAGTAAAAATAAATACAAGTAGGTAAGGATCTATCAAATAAAAATTCTGAAACATACCAGAGAATACAAGTAGGAGCATAATTCTTCCGTTTCCTAAATATATTACAACTATCCTCTTTGTATCATCCATATAGCATAATCTAGTTTTCATATGTGTAATAAACACAAATGTAACGTACCATAGTATAACCATTATAGGAATTTGGTAGCCACCATACCGTTCTATATAGATTAAGCAATTGCAGACAAGCTGCAATAATCGAGACGATTAAAGATAATGCCTCAAAGCCCAACTGCCCGTCGACTGGTACTGCAGGTATAGGAATGTGCTTTGGTGCCAGAGACCTTCCACCATAAATTTCGTCAAGTCTTTTGTCGTCCGCACCATTGGCACTTGCTCTTTCTCCGCTATTGCTTCTTCCATTAGTATTGGCTGAACTAACGTTACCATTACCGGATCTGGCAGTTGATCCAGTCCGACTGACAGCGTTTCGTCTGCCTCCAGGCATATTTTAAACATTCATACCAATTCATACGAGAGATACAAATTTCCTTATCTCAATAATTTTTGTGACATAATAATAGATTGCTGAACAAATCAACGATGTATTCCACGTAGCATAACAAACACACGTCGCAGACAATTTTTGTATATCTTTTTGAGATACAAATATTAATATTTTATATTAAATATAACCTTTTTTTTTTTCAAATGCTATTTTTCTCACATATCGATTATGTCACTCTAAACAAAAACACGAAGTGACACGAAGAGGACGCAACACGATACAAGAACACGTCACTTTTAGCATTTAATTAAATGTAAACCAATTTCTTCCGCCTCTCCTTTTTGTAAGTTAAATACTTGTTGAAATGGATTTATGTCTGTTTATGTCTATTTATAGGTCTGTTTTCTATGGTTGAACTAGGTGCAATTTAAGATATAAGGTGCAATTTCATGCAGCGAAGAAAGTAGCAGAAAGGCTGATTTATAATCTTAAAGGCCATGGTACACACCTAAGGTTTGTCGCGTCGGAAGCTCCAACATGCGCATTAGTGCTTCCAATTGAATTCGCCATTAGTTTTCTCTGCTGAACAGAGCCAGTGTGTTCATCGTGTTTGGGGCTTTATGCTGGAGTCCATGGGACTCCAGCATTACTCCTTCCGTTTGAATCGTGTAGGTGGCGTTTAGATATCTAATAAAGAAATGGCTTTGGGACAAAGGGATTAAATTAAAGATTCTTATTAAAGATGGTTAGCAATGTGAGCTTACAAAAAGTCTTGTTGTATGTATATACTATCGCGTTTATTGAGTAGGAAGTGTGTAACAATTATGACACGCAAATTAAATTCACTAAAACAGAAACCTGAGAGACATCTCGGACTTTTTCGTGTATCAAACTTCGTAGGGTAATGTCCACGTTTTTGTGGGTCTTTTCCGTACTATTACGTGGATTAGACAAAGACGAATAATCAACTTTAATTGTTTATCCTTGTCTAATCCACGTAATAGTCTGGAAAAGAACCACAAAAACGTGGACATTACCCTACGAAGTTTGGTACACGAAAAAGGCCGGGATGTCCACTCTCAGGTTTCTCTCTGCTAGAACTACGAGATTTAGCAACTGATATTTTCCAGGTCGAGACCCTTAATGACAATTCTTCAAATGAAAGTGTTAGTGTATGGCGATTAAGAGACTTTAATGCTTTGAATATCAATTGTAATTACATAGGGGCAAATGGAGATACTTTATGGCATTTCACTGTAGTGCACTGATATGAATGTATAACGTTCTGTTCGTTTTTTATATTTTACAGATGTTTAGTCCTATACAAATAAAGCACGAATGTACAACCATAGAGGATGTAAACGCAAGTAATAGAATTAATAGCTCAGATAGTTCCTTGTATCCTTTTATCAATCAAGATATTGGGTATAAGCACCGTCAGTTGTCTCAGTTTTGGGAACAAACGCAGTTAACAAACGAGGTGCCTGCGAAAAATGAAATTCATGATCAACAGGCTATGTTTCGAGCAGAAGTAAATATTTACAGTATTGTGAACAACTTGCATTTAACAACTTAGCAAGTAATCTTACTCAGTTTTTTCATATTAAGTTTTATACATTTTTGTTCTAGGAAGCTGATAGTTTATCATATATGCAAAACAGCATATTCCTTTCAGTTGATCAAGAGGATGGCAACAATCAAATACAGGCAAATAATCAGTGTGATCCTCTGAGTACAAGTAATGTCGTCATAGTTCAAGAAAACAAACAGTCACAGCCTGTACAGGATTTGCAGAATGTAGGAAATATTAGTCAAACATTAACAGCACAATCGCTGAGTGCTGTAAGAAACAATCGTCTTGGGAGACCATCCAAAAGTTCCGCAGAATCTAGTACAGGAAAAAAGTTAAAATGTCAATGTGAAATTTGCTTCAAGGAATTTGGACACAAAAGCAATTTATTTATTCATATGAGAACGCATAATGGAGATAGGCCATATAAATGCAGCCAATGTGAAAAGTGTTTTACACACAGTGGAAACTTGGCTATACATATGAGAACGCATTCTGGTGAACGTCCATACGGTTGTCAGATATGTGGAAAAATGTTTAGCCATAGTGGAAATCTCTCCACTCACTTAAGAACTCATTCGGGTGTAAAGCCCTACAAATGTAATGTGTGTGGTAAAGAATTTAGGCACAGTGGTAACTTGTCGATACATGAGAGGATACATTCCGGAATTATTCCATTTCAATGTAAAATTTGTGGGAAAAAGTTCCATCACAGTGGTAATTTAACAACTCATATGAAGAAACATCCTGTAAATACAGACACAAATCCAATCGATTGTGAAAACAATCAAAAGCATGTACTGCATACTAGTACTGCAGATGTTAATATTACTGCTTCTTCAAACTATTTAAATAATGTATCTTTAACGCTCAATGATGACATTAAATTAATGCATAATACTAGTAATGTGGTTCCTATAAAGAATGAAAGTACAGAAGATACTGTATTAAATACGATGGGAAGATTAACATCTACTTCTAGTTGAAGGTATACATTATTATTATTATGCAGGATAAGTTATATAATTTGTTACAAATTAATACTGTCAATAACTAGATAAAAAATTGAAAACTTAAATTCTTGATGCCTTAATGATACAAAAGTATGTATCTGTTATGACATATATATATATATATGACTTTTTCAAAATGTAAAATTAATTTTTTCAGTTTAAGAGATCTTTTTAATCTGTTATCAAAAAGTTTTCTGATTTGACTGATGATATTGATGTGTAATAAATTACATACAATATCCTGCATATTAAGGATTTTTTAAAAGTCTTAGTATTTTTTCATTCAATGCTCTACTTGCAAACGAGCAATTTTTTACTGACAAAGGCAGCAAATAGCTTTTATTTTCATGTACCTTTGTGTAATTATATGATGGTCTTCCTAAATATAACATTATTATATGTATATAAAATTTATAAACTTGCATGTTTTATGTAGATTTATTTAAGATCAAGTGGTACATGATTATAATGATCTGTGATGTTTTTGAGTTACTAAAATAGGATATGTGAGGAATAGAAACAATACTTTTATTTAAAAAATGACTACCATTTATTTATATAAATAACATGTTCTATATTTCTTGTTTAATTATTTGGGTTTATACAAGTATGTTATAATCAATAATATCAGACTTAAATAACCCTTAAATTAAATAAGTTATTTTTATTATTATTATATATTTTGAGTATATAAAACATAACATGTATAAAAATAATAAAAATATAATTTGTATCTTATTTTGAGCTCATACGTGCAATTTGAAATGATATCTTATAAGTGATAAATTGCTCGTTAAAATCTTTATTAGCCCTACTTTTATATTTAATTCTTATTATTACTGAACTTTATTTCAATAAATTATTTTTACTTTCAATTTTTTACATTGTATTTAGCAGATATTGAGTGGTATAATTTGCACAAACAAGATATGTAACAGACTATAACTTTTAACTGCATATATGCAAATATAAAATTTCAAATCTATTTAACAGTTTTAAATAATCTTTATGTAATGTTCAATAATAAATTTTTGAACAAACTTATAAACTTAGCTTTTAATAATTTCTTTTTATAGTTACAATTATACATATATACACAATAATCTATAATTGAAATTATTAAATTTGAATTTCAAATATATATATTATAATAAATATACTGTGTGAAATTTTTATGCTATTATACTATCATTATATTGCTTAATACATTACAATTTATAATTTATACTGGGAATTGATTAGACTTTTAAGAAGAAAAATTTGATTCCAGTGTGTTACTATATTATTTGATCGATATTTTTTAGTTTCTTTTGTCATAAAGTATATATATATAAGCTAAATATAATAACATTATATATAGCTTATTTATATTAGTTAAAAATATAGAATGTTATCTGTCATGTATTAATATCTGTTATAAAGTCATTGGTGTAGACTAGGGTAATTTCAATGTTAATATTATAGTAAAATAATTGTTGTATATTATATTCTCCTGTGTATCTTGTACTATTCATTTTCATCAAACAAAATAATTGCTTAATAAAACATTTGTATACAATTAACGTACGACCTTCAAAGGGACAGTCATGTTCCGTGGCAGACGGGCTGCAAGAGATTCTGCTACGTTTTCAGAAAGCTCGTGCCAAATATATTTTCCAATTACAGGCACGTCTTCCAATGGTAACTTGAAGGATACCAATAATGTTAAGCACAGACCATCACCTTCTTGTCCACCGCTAAATTCTACAGACAATAAACCATGTGGTTTATGCTGTGGTACATCGTTTCCAAATATTTCCTAAAAAAAATAATTGCCTGAATATATACACTCCTAACAAAATCTTTCAATGTTTTTCTCAAACATACATATTATATATAGTAAATATGTATATATTTTATGAAGAATAATTTATATACAATTTATTATTATTAATGCAAAAAAATGTTTTTGTAACAAGACTAGATTTTTTTAGTTTTAAAAACAATTTTTCATTGCAAAATATATACAATATATTGTATATATTTGATACTTAATAATAGTTTATTAATATTTATGTATTTCATAAAGTATATAATGCTTTCCTAATATACTCACGGTCATAAAGCTATGCAGAGTAGATAGTAAACTACGATTTGGATTAAGTTCACAAATTGGTGGATTATATTGTTCAGTATCAGATAGCACATGTAATCTGTTCCTATTAACAAAATTAATATTAATATTAATATAAGAATAATTACATTATAAATATACTATATACAGTTTAACAATATAATTGTAGTTCTCTAGATATTAATACAAACATTGTATAATACTTACGTTGCCCTCTTCTTAGATGTGACTATTAATCTTAACAATAATTTTGTGTGTGATTTGGTCACAGGCATCAAATGAGGATGTTGGGGAACAGTTTTATTTGAAACGTAACTTTTACCCCGGTCTAAGAGATATATTATATCATTAGATCTTAATGGCAAGTCATTTATGTTTCGTACCCAGCATGCTTGTAGCGATTCCTCATTTGCCTGATCGGGTGTCTTGAGAGTACCGCCGACGATATCGCCGGTAAAAACAAAACGAAACCATGTACTATTCGCGCATTCTACCAATATCAGAGTTGTTGGTGCTATCACCAGACCTGTCTCTTCCAAGACTTCTCTCTTCACAGCACTTGTAAGATTTTCATTCTTCTCCACTCTACCGGCTGGTAAGTACCATTTTCCAGTACAAGAAGCTTTCGCTTCTTGCATCATTAACACTTCGCCTTGGTCATTTATGACAACAGCGGCAACTATGTATGTTACTGTTTTCAAGCAAATGGGAATGTGTCCTGTTAGTTGACCTGATTTTGCACCTGCAATGTACGTTTAGTCGTATCAAATTTTTCTCTTTTCGAAAGAAAGAAAAGAGTTCGGCATCTTATAAGAACATTACGAAAGCGATTGCAGTGCGAAGGCGTCGGACATACCTGTTGTGTCACTTGCGAGAGTATGTACATTGCATATGTCATTTTCTAATACTTGTCCGGCAAGCAGCAATTGAACTTGATTCTCTACAAGATCTGACATGTTATATATTTATATGTATATACACATATACTGAAAATAGTGTCGCGTCGTATACAGAGCAATATTTGATTGCAAATATATATTAAGTTGCAATTTAACACAATCAGTGTGAAAGTGACAGCTATCAGCCAGTTGAGCCAGTAAACGTGTGGAAACACGTATCAAGATATGTCATGATGTTCGGTTCAGTTCCGTCTCTATTACTGGAGCACTGGAGGCACTGGAGCGTCTGGAGCTCGTGTGCCGCACACATTCATGTGCCAAATTCCCTATGCGAGTTGTTCCGAAAATGCAAAATTTTAGAAGAAAGAACTTTGCCCATTTTGGCAAAGTTCTCATATACTCGTATTCTCACTTACATTTATCAATTATATTCCATTTTGTACATAATAATAAAAGTATTAAAAATTAAATATTCTCGAGAGTATTTAATTTTTAATACTTTTATTATTATCTGAGAATGTCAATGACATTCCTCAGCTTTGATAGCTCTGATGATGAGCAACCGGACGAATAGAGCGATATCTTTGAAACACCAGAACTGTTCTCTGCAGAGGTTTGAGGAGATTTACGATTTTAAATCCTCAGCTCTTAAATTCTGAGAATGTCATTAACATTCTCCGAAACTATTCATGTGTGACATAGCGTGAGCACAGTAATCTATAGTCCGGGCATTATTCTTACATGTGCCGTCATTGTACTGCAGTGACGGCACTGCGAGGAGATGCCCTGGACGCAGAAATAAATCTTGTGCAGAAGAGAAAGATACGGTATTTTTGATTACATAATAAAAGAATAAAGACCATCAGTTGATTAAGAGCATTTTGCAAGTATGAAGGTGAACGCACATAGAAGTAGAAGTAAGCAGTAAGCAGTAAGCAATGATGGCCCGTCTACAATACACGTAGTAAGCTTGGTTTAAGAAGTAAGAATAAGAAATTGACCAATCACAGTCGATTATTCTTCTCACATTGGACTGTGACTGGTCAATTTCTTACTCTTATAGTAGAGGTTTGTTCGCGTCGCAAGATCCAACATGCATCCTACCATAGCTCCTACTCACTCTATCAAGCGCGTTGGAGTGAGTAGGAGCTATGGTAGGAGCATGTTGGAGCATGTTGGATATCGCGACGCGAATAAACCTAGTCTCATCCACTGCTGCCATTGGTCGCGTTTAGCAGACTCAACTGTTGCGGAGC
>NW_017256287.1:313066-371561 GCF_001594055.1 Mycetomoellerius zeteki
AAAGAGTGTTTGTATGAGGATTGGTGCTTGTGTGTGTGACTTTCAATAACATTTTAGCGAAACGCAGCGATGTAATTATGAGAGGCGGGCATCTGAGATTCAAACTGAAATAAACTGAAAAATGGATGCCTTGAGCGTGTTAATTGCGATAGCCTTGATACATTGTTCATTATTCTTTTTTGATACGCTTTTTAAGGTAAATCGTACAATTATCTATGACGTTTTTATTTTTGCTTCATGCTGGATGCAAAAGGTCCTTTAGAACGAAATAACGTTTATAATACATCAGCTAAGTTTCTCTGAACTCAAGAAATTATTAGTTATCATTAATATCTATGTTTTCTGTCATAAAAGTCTTGTGATCATTAATCTCAATTTCATAATATAGATTATAAGTTTATCACGTTAAGGATAACTTGTGATGTTTTTCAGTCCTGTTCACATTTTCCATATCTCTACTTCCTGGAAAATACTGGTCTGGAGATACAGATATTGAGAGTGAAATGGTTTACAACTGCTTTCAATCGCAAAATAATAAAATTGGGATTGGATTGCTCCAGATTTTGGATCGCTTGGTTCAATGCCGGTGTAATTATAAGCATTATACTCTTGCCGATAGCTGTTATTATTATTTTGAAGATGACATTTAACATGTGGCTAGCTGGATCCTCGAGCGATACCGGCTCAGGAGTTATATTAGAACCCATGGTAGGATTATAAAAATAAAGATATTTAAGAAGACCAGATATTTTTAAATAATCTTTATTATATAAGAGATTTTATAGATGTAAAAGAATTGATATTTAACTAAGATCTAGTGAAATAAAGAACTAGTTTATATGCTTTAAATACACATTGTACTATAATAATACATTGGAATACGATATTAATACAATTACTCAATTCTAATATAAGTTTTAAAAACCTTTCGTTAATTTCTCTACTTTTTGTGCAATTTAATTTCATAATTTTATGTTTTAGTTACCAGGCGTGGATATTCCTTTCAATGAAATTGGCTATTATGTAACGACATTAGCAATATGTAGTATATTTCATGAACTAGGGCATGCTCTTGCTGCAGCGAGAGAGGATGTACAGTTGTTTGGTTTAGGAATTGTGATTGTTTTCACCATTCCAATAGCTTACGTGCATATAAGCAATGAACAATTAGTCGCATTGCCATTAAGAAATCAGCTACGTATTGCGTGCGCAGGAATTTGGCATAATATTATTCTTGCTACGATAGCTGCAGCAATTCTTGTTTTTTCTACATGGCTGTGGGCACCACTTTATAATATTGGTTCTGGGGTTTATGTAAAAACTATTTTACCTGTAAGTGACGAAAAAATATTTTATTAAAATATATTTCTATCTTATATATTATATTTTTTCGTTGTAGAATTCACCTGTATTAGGACCAACTGGTCTTTTGGAATATGATGTAATAAACAAATTAAATAATTGTCCTATAAAGCACAGCGAGGATTGGTACGATTGTATGCTGCAAGCAGTACAGCATTCTGCTCCTGGCTATTGTGTTAAGCAATCATTTGTTCAGGTAATTTTCTTAAGAGATATTTAGATATGTTCATGATTTCATTGTTTAGCGTCGAGTATTTGTATTATTGTCAGTTTCAATTCTTACAACTTTGTCGCATCTGTTATTTTTTAGGATTATGATGAGTCAGTGCCAGCTAAGCAGAAAACAAATGGTGCTGTGAATTGTTGTACAACTGACAGTGAAATAAACGGCAATCTGTGTTTTGAATATATTGAAGGCCCACAAACTGCTCCTCTTCACTTACCTCCGCATTCTTGCCTTCCAGTAAGGGCAATGCTTAATCAGTCACAAAATTTCTGTCAAGCTAGTCACGAGTGTTTATCTCACGATACTCATTGTATGAAACCTTCTTTAGACAATGTCACAAAGGTAGGTAGAAACAGAAAATATAACTTATCCTCTATATTAAATACTCAAAATAAAATCATTAAAATTTTATCTAAAACAATTTAAAACTGCAGATTATACAAATAAAAAGAAAAACGGGCAAGGATGTATTATTCTTTGGTCATCCAGCAGACATTTACAGGACTGTTGACGTATCGGATTGGGTGCCAAAATATTCTTTCCTGTATCCTGAATTACCCGAGTCCTTTGCGCTACTTTGCAAATATATTACAGTATTTTCAGCAGGGTTAGCAATCATTAATATTGTGCCTTGCTTCTTTCTGGATGGTCAATATATTCTGAATATAATTGTACTTTATTTATTGAACTCCATGCCACATAATAGAAATATCAGAGAAAGCACAGTACTTACAATAACAAGTATAGGTACATTACTTTTTATAACAAACTTAATGTATTTGCTTATTAATAAATTATTGTAAATTAATCATACATTCTCGTCTTCTTCATTCTTCATATGAAATCATTTAATTATAAGATAATCTTACTTAACACCTGTCCATGTATTAATAATAATAATAATGCCCTTTTTGAATTTATGTTAAAATTTACATAGAAATTTCTAACAAAACATCTTTTATATTTTAATATTAATTAAAATATTTTGATATTAAATTCTTGTACATGTAAATAAAAAATAGGTAAGTAAAAGTATTGTTATTATGTAAGTTAAGTATTGATTTCATTCAAAATTACAAAAATTATATTTTTAATATATATTACTATATAGCTGCCGGTAGTTAGATGTTTACTGGGAAAAAGTATATACCTATTTTTTTTACATTATTTTGACTTATTTGCCTTGTTATTTATCACGAAAAAGTTTGTTTTGACAATGTAAAGATTTCCCTTGTATTTATAAGATGCTAAATTTGTTATCGTTTTGCTGCTCCATCTGCATCCAATGCTAAAAAGAATATTTATATTATAAAATTTATTCTGAACAATAATGAAAACTAGTAAACAATATGATGGAAAACTATAAATTATTGCCTGTTTAATAATTAATTTGAGTTAGTGCTCCTACTTGGAGCACTTATAAAGTTAAAGTACAAGCAAAGATATGAAATACATTAGGCTATATTTTGGTTAGCATCAATACTTACTTTTTCCATCACAAGCAACAATTTTTACTTTATCTACTATTGCTACCTCCTGGACCTCACGGAATTCAACATCATTTAGCATAAAAGTCCATACATTATCACAAAATCTATATGTATTTAATTTGCCAGCCTGTAATAAGTTAATTCATTTAAATCAGACTCTTTCTGAATGTAATAATAAAGTCAAACAAAGAAAATTATACAAAATGAAGAAATTTACCTTAAACGTAAGTCTTGACTTAACTCTCGTTGCAAGAGCTTGATTAATAGCTTTGTCAAATTGTAGCAATACTTTTATTGCAAGCTGTGGCGTTATTTGTCCATACTGGAATATATATCATCTTATTATTAGATATAATACAGATGTGATTTCAGTTGCATAAAGAATACATGCATCAGAATCTATTGCAAGAGTTACTTATTACCTTTTCGATCTTATAGCATAAATGAAATTTATTATACGAGGAGCAGACTTTCAAAATGCATCTTGTCCAAAATTTCATTTTGTAAGTTGGAGATGGCATAGTGTTCAGTGTTGAAAGACTCATATTTTAAGCTACTCTATAATGTTCTGAAAGCATTTTTTCATCATCAATTTATGTGCTGAAAAAAGTCTAGACATTCGAAGTACATTATGTCCTTTAATTAGAGACAAACAAAATGCATTTGTTTAACATTTTATATCATACTGATTGGCAAATTATTATTTTCTATAAAACGCATGGTTTCCTTATGGCTTGTTTCTTTCTCATTTTCTGAAAATTATAAATTTTGGACAAAACGCATTTTGAAAGTCTGCTCCTCATATGTAAAATGATAAACTTAGCTAGTGTAAATTATGTTATCGTTCACACTTGAAACAAATTATTTTTTCTTTCTATACCGCCTAAAATGTTAAATCTAACCTATGTTTTACATCATTATGTATTCACCTGTATCAGCTCGTCAAGGCTCTCTTGCAGCGTGTTCCCTAACGTTGTGTTTCTATACAATTGATAAGACATTTTGCCTGAAATTTCTCGTAAAACGTGGAAAGTAATAACTTTGAATCACTAAGCGTGTATCATCAACAAATTGCAACAAACGACAATTTACCTTTACATACACGACATTCGATGCGGCGCTGTCGTATCGTCAATTCGTCAGTAGTGTCGGCGTTGGTCGGCGTGTCCGCGCTAGTGCTGGCTAGTGCGCTGTGCGCTCTGCACTCTGCTCAGCTCTGCTCTCAATAGGCGCGCGTTCAAGTTGTCAAAGCGGCTACCCTGCTGCCTGCTCGCCGAGCGAATGAGCATAATTGGTTGTTTCTTATAGATCCAACCAGTCATATTCAATTGCTTAATAAGCATGCCTAGCCGCTTTTGGCCGCTTTGCCGTCTTGAACTCATCCATTGGCCTTAGGTTTGTCTCGTCGCAATTTCCAATATACTCCAACATGCTCCTACCACTCCTAGCTCCTATTCACTCTATCAAGCACGTTGGAGTGAATAAGAATTATTTCGGATTTATATGCTCACTCTTTTCAGTATTCCAATGTTTCAAGCACTGCACCACGCATTGTCAATTGTCGATAACTTCGGATCGTAGGATCGCAATTGCGCCGCGAAAGAAATGCGGGGTCTACGATAAAAGTCGTAGCGGTCGCGTTGGGTCTTAAATCGTAGAAAATTGACCAATCATAGTCGATTATTCTTCTCAAATTCGACTATGGCTACGGACACATACCTATCGTATAGGCCGCGACTTAAATGCACGGTGTAAACGTAGCTAAAGACATCTATCGTATAGTTCGCAGACTAAGCGCACGGTGTAAACCAGGCTTATGATTGGTTAATTTTCTTACGACTTAAGACTCTACGACCACTACGACTTCTATTGTAGACTCCGCAAAGCTAAACGCGCCGTGACCGTTATAGCGGAGTCAAATTCGAATCGTTCGGTATTTTTCGCGATTATTACAAAATAAATCCCATAGTGAATAAAATTATCGTGAGTGTCTCAACGTTATCGTAACAATGTTCGTCTTAAAACCGTGTATACATAAATTATTATGCAATATTATGATGATTTCGACGTTTGTTAACCTGTATTCGGAATTGATCGAAATCTACATAACTCGCGCTATTATATTTTTTTTCGTCGAAATGCCACAAGAAGTGCAATTGACGCATGATAATTTTCAGATCATGTCAATATTCTTTAATTAGCTGTATAGATTACGCTTCGCTGTTATTTCAATTGTATTTTAAACTTTTCATCGCGTTGCCGTCAACAACTGAAAGTCGCGACACAAATCCTTGCATACGCTTAACGCATAATACATAGTAGGGTGCGTTCCGAATTACGCACGAAGCGCAAGATGCATCATTGTTGTTTCATCAATTACTAAGAAAAGATACAACGATACATTATACGCGCTTCATGCGTAACTCGGAACGCACCCATATAATACATAAAAAAAAAGAACTAATTAAAGTCCTTCATTTTCTTTCTTTCCATAGGTTTGTTCGCGTCGCAAACTCCAACATGCTCCTCCCATAGTTCCTACTCACTCTATCAAGCGCATTGGAGTGAGTAAGAGCTATGGTAGGAGCATATTGGAACATGTTGGAGCATGCGACGCGAACAAACCTCATGAAATAAAGGATTCTGATTGATTGATTTTCTTATGCCTGATGCATTATGCGTTATGCCGGGGAGTCTGTGTTTCAACAGACAATACTTAACAATTTAACATGTGCGGGTGTTTCGAGTGACTAAAGTTTCGAGCGATTAAGGAGAGTATGTACAGCTTGAATTTCACCGCGCAACTTCGTGTCGAGAAGCGTGCGTTTACGACGAATATTGTGAAACGAGCCATTCTTATCGATATTGCTTCGCCATCTCCCCTCTACAGCGTCCCGAATTTCCCCGACAGAGTCGAGGTAATGCCGGGTTGACGCAACGGGAGAGAATCAAATCCGTACGAAGCGGGGAGGAATGGAAGGGATGAAGAGGACCGCGGAGAAAAGGGTGAGTAAGAGCGTAGGGATAAATCTAACGAGGTAACTTGAACGTCGATTGCCCGCAATGTTTATGCTCTTCTGATTCGCGAGCGGCTGCTTTCATGGGCTTTAGACAGATAATCACGGCAGCTATCTCGATTTATGCGCTCCTAGAGAATGAACGTAGAAGGGATTACTTACAGAAATTGTTTTAATTCTTTTGTCGTAAAATTGTTCCCTGCATTTTTATTCGAATATTTAGTCGAGAGAAGTCTAAAAGTACTTTTAAATAATCTTAAAATTGTCAATATTTAAAAAATCTTGTACGTTACTTTAATTTAATGAATTTTGAATATTAACAGAATTATTAGTAATATAAAAAAATTTTAGGTAAAAAAGTTAAAAGATTCAAGCATTTTTTATTTAATATCATTAATAATTTTGATGATATTTTTATGGATTATTTCAAATGAAATATCTCGTAATAAACCGTATATGAATTATCAACTGTGTGATACAAAAATGTTAAAAGTACATATATCGCGTGCATAAAGCATATAAATCTAATCTTAATGGGCTTTCTACAATAAGCCATTAATTATAAATCAGAAGTTAGAAGCTGGAAATTGACGAATCGCAGAGAGAGTCGCCAATTTTTAGCTTCTGACTTCTAATTTATGACTAATGGCTTATTGTAGAAAGCCCATAACATTTTCTGTTAAAAATAATGTATATATGTATGTATATGTGTATGTGTAAAAGTTTAGTAACAGTAAGTAATCTTTATTTTTTTTTATTTTCATTCTTTTGTAATACATTAACCCTCGGACAGCGGACGTCGTGATACTCGCACGACGGACGTAGGGTCAAAAGTGCCCCAAGAATGCAATTGTTTTAAAACGTTTGAAAAACAATTTTTTATTATAATATGTATAAAATATGTAGAAAGAGAAATAAAAACACATATTTATCATAGAAACAAATTATCCATTTATTCATTTTCTTCGCAGTTGAAAAGATTGAAAAGAGTAAACAACTCTAATGTATATCTCGCGAGACCCTGCGTCCGCTGGCGGAAGGTTAATCATAATACAAATGTATTATACTTTATTGGCAAATTATTTTTTTCTTTGATAACACATTTAAATTTTGATATATGTATAAGAAATGTAAGTCCGAATTTTAACTTAATAAATTAATTTAATAAGATGTTATAAATGATATTTGTAATATAATAAATTAATTGATACTACATTAATAATGCAATACTAATTAAAAAAGGGGAGAGAATTATACTCTTTATTATGTTAATAATTGTAAGAGAGAGATACATGATATACTATAATAGATATTGTCGAAAGGTAAAATTAGTGAAAAGTTTTTTAGTACGTAGCATAGGAAAATTTAATTAGAATTAATCGCACGATATTTCGAGCAATTTTTAATTCGTAGCTGCGATGTAATTTTGCGTCAACACGAGTTGTGGCAGGATCGTTTCCTTCTTTTTAAAAGTTCGCACGCGCGCTGGGTGGAACGTAAATGTGAGAAGCCTTATAGCTATTTGTTCGTTTCAAATACTCGAGTAATTGCTGGCGGAAAGTTCGGTTTGCATGCAAAACTTTCCTCGGTAAAAGAGGTACAAAGCTCTCGAGCCGGAAATGAATAAGCAGCTCTCATGAACTTGGTGCACGAAAGTGTATCTGTCTCTTCGCGTACCAGGTGTTTCGCTAGATTTATTAGCATCGATCGAAGCTTTTAAACAATTTGCAAATCAAAGCTAGAATGCGTTATTTCTTCGTAAGGCTCGGTCTGGTTATTGGATTAATGGAGAATACACATAACAGAATAACTCATTTTTGCTATCAGTAGTAAAATTTTTGACGAATTTAAAACTTGGTATCGAAAATATCGGAGGTGTTGTTAATCAATGGTCAGTTACATAAAAATTTTAAAATTAAAATGCTACCTTTTAAGAACGTGCATATAGAATTTTAACAAATTTTAGCACATAGACAATTAACTAATTTAACGTAGATTAATAACAGTAAATTGTTTTTAAAAGAAACCTTGATCAAAACTAAACGGATCGAGATAAAAGCGCTGAGAAATGTGGATTGTGTTCCAAAAGAGTTAGCTATATATGTTATATACAGAAAGAAAAAGAATGGTTTGGTTTTTCATAAAGGAAAGGTTATAGCTTCATGAGTTTCTTCGTGGCGGAAAGAAAGTGAGACAAAGTTCGAAACGACGTCGCTCGTGTAGAATGTGAAGGTGCTGGCGTTATCGTAGAACGAGAATAAGAAGTTAAGAAAGAGCAGGATAAAAAGATTTTCGTAGCGGGAAGGGCGAGTGATGGGAGAACGACTATGGTCCACTGGAAGGTCCCGTTTGTGAAGGAGAAAATGCGAAGGAGGGAGGTTGACTTTTCGGTTGCCGTGCGAGCAAGATAGTCGCATCGATCGGATTCTGTGCGACGTGGGAGCGCAATGAAAGGCATCTTTAAGAGTAGTGTAGCAGAGTCTATAATAGGGGGTGAATGTGAACGCCGGCGAAAGACGGGGGGTCTCACGCGCGGGCGCAGGGTAAAATCCGTCCGCGTGACTATTTATGTAGCTCGCCTTTCAGAAACTTTGCAAGAACAATTTATTACGGATATATACGTGCCATTTTGGAGGGTCAAAACTTTATTATGACACTGAGAACTTTATCTACGACTAGGGAGAACCAGTTTCCTTTATCGATAACGGGATGGTGAGACCGGATGTAGCCTGAAGGAAACCAAAGCGGAAACACTTTCAATAACTTTTACAAATAATATGACAAACGTTTATATTGTCTTTTTATCAAAGCGATATATCGAATATGATATAAAAATATGGAGGTAACGTTAAAACATAAAACGTGATTTATCTTTATTAGATCAGCATTTTTAATGAACGGTTTTTTAATCAATAATTAGTATTGTATGACAAATATTAATATCTTCTACAATTAATGGGAATTCAGTAGCAGTAATGTCTATGTATAATAATAAAGATTTTATTGACTATTTATTAAAAAATATGATTACGTAAATATTAATATTTGAAAATGATAGAAGAAAGAGGAAGAAAGTAAATTATTCCATAATAATTTTAATTAAAGAAAAATCACTAATACATTTTTTAAGTTTTATTTAGAAGAAGAAGATTTCTTCTTTCGATTTAGAAAAAGAAGGAAAATTTTCTTTTGTTTCTTACAAAGTCAATTTTAGTACGTTGTTACATTTTGCTAGTAAGACTGGGGTATTAGGTCAATGCTTTTAGAAGTTAAACTTGGTAATCTATAAACTTAGTGATTTGATTAGGCGATAGCATGTCGTTGGGATAGGTCAAACTAACAGAAGCATGAACTCTTGTAATTGGCTAAATGGAATGCATCATTTACGTATACAATAGTAAGAAAAGGTGTAACAATAAGAGAAAATTCTTTAAAACTTAATTTATTGTGCTATATTAATGGTGGATATTTATTAAAATAGTTACATCCATAAAGTAAAATCCAAAGTGATATACAATAGTTAGTGAATAGTAGGTAATTCTTTATCATAATTTAGATAATTATTTTTGTTTCATGCATAATAGTTCGAACAAAGAATCGTTCTGATTATGAAATAATTATGACAATTGTTTGAATTAAAAGAGACATGTTATAAGGAAAATGACAAAATCCACTAATTGCATTGTCGATTTGCTTGAAGTTATATTTCTGCAATGTAACCATATTAGAGAAAAAAGGGCAAGCAGGAAGGAAGGAAGGAAGAAAGGGAAAAGAGATATTAGTGAGAAGGAAAAGGAGATTTCCGAGTGGCGAAAGAAATAAACGAAACAGTGATTGAGAAGGAGCGAATAGACGAGATATATAAGGTGTATATGTACGGAACGATCGCATCAAATATCAGGATTGTTTTTCTCGAAAGTAAAATTTACACCGTTTCTTTTTTAATGAAAATTGAATTAACTATATTTATTCATAATTTTTAAATTTCAACATTAAATTAAAGATTGTAAATCAATTCTATTAAAAAATTATTTCTTGAGAAGTACGATTAAAATAAGATCTTATTTATTTATTTATATTTTTAAAGTTTAATTTGTTTAAATCCTTATGTATATATAAAATTATAAACAATTTTGATAATTATACACGCACACATATATATGTAATTTTCGATTTTTTATAATTTATGGGCTATTATTGTTTTGATATTGAAATAATTACCATTCTCTTAATATAAATCTCACTGTTTAAAGAGTTATGCGTTAGGATTTGGACACCCTGTAGGGAGAGTAGCTGTAAGCGTCGGCCGTTGCCAGGGCAATGAATCGCAGATTGACGCAGGCGTCGCGACGTCCGGCCGCGCGCTCACCCCCGTGCATTTCACCCTCTATCTCTTTCTCTTTCTCTCTTTTTCTCTCTCCCCTGCTGAAGCGTGCCACTGCTTAAAGCGTGCACCTCGCCCGGTTCATCCCCTATCCCTACCCCTACTCATGACACAGACGGTTAAATTCGAGAAGTTTGTCGCATTATGATTTATATGAGAAAATTCCGTGTCGGTTTTGTGGGACAGAGCTCAGTATCTCTTTCGATTGATTTCAGAATCGCTATTCAATTATATCCCACGTTTGGATTTCGTTACGGATGAATATGCATGCTTTGCATCGCGGCATTCTGATACTCCCATAATTCGACAATATTTTCTGAAGAATGCTCCAGATCAACGCAGTTGCTTTACAGTAATATCGTATCCCATTACAAAAAAACTACATTGTCTTTAATTAACAATAATTTATTTATCTTTAACATTATATTTAAGCCTTATCTGTTAATTTTAAAACTAAAAATGCTACTTTTATATATATATATATATATATGTATATTTATCATATATATGTATAATGGATTAGTAAAATATATACACGTTATGAGTGTTACACATGACGACATGACTGTAAATTATATGCTTTATAAAATTATATTTATATAAGTATTGTGATCGACATTAACATGAATTATTTGGCGAATGCTTCGAGCATAATGTTGTAAAATCTAATTGAATTTTTCGGAAAATCCTGAAAGTCAATACCTAGAATCTAGCTTTTAAAAAATACACGAAATTGAAATTAATTCTAACATTAGGGGCTGCATAAATCTGGGCTCTCGTTATAGAAAGGCAATCGTATAAATAAGTTGTGCTATTCAAACTTCCAAATTGAAGTGTGGATAGTAAATAGCAGTCAGCATATTACTTGATTAAATCCAACTTGTGTTGCAATTTTATGTACCACTTTATTCTATTTTCTAATATGGAATACAGAATATTCTCTTCCTACTCTTCTTTTTCTTCCCTCACATATGTAATACTTTTATAAATATATTTTAACGAGAAGTAATTTTTTTCGGATAAGATATAATTCTATCTAAATATGATATATGTTCTACTAAACAATAATACATTAGAAAAGAGTGGCCATTATTTTTATATGAATAGATATAACTCATTCTAAAATTTACAGGAGACTATTTGTAAACTTTCTCAACATTGTTAAGCTTCAAAAATATCCTATGTAGAAAATAGTAAACAGCTCTTTAAAATTATTTACACCCTGGACATGATTATTTACGTATCTTATTGAGTATTTATGTATGTGGTACTTTACAATATACATTAGGATGGCCTATTAAAATCGAAGTGTGTTAATTTCAAGTAGCTCGTTGATTATTATCGGACCACGTTGCGAGCGTGTCATGCTACTCCAAAGTTCGCCTCGCGATTCGGTAAACGGCCCGCGAACCGCGTACGTTACTACGTAGTGCGCATCCCCAGGGCAGGGAGCGAGTAAGAGAGAAAGAGAAGAGATGGCAGGAGAGTAGAAAGAGCCGCGCGTGCGAGATATATACAGCGTATGTCGCGGTAGCATCGTCGTTGGTTCGTGAGCAGTGGGGTCGGGTGGAAAAAGTTGGGTGAAACTTGAAGGAGAAGCGGAGAAGGAAGCGCGCAGGATACATGCGGAGGAAAGGGTGGCACGCGCTGCGCGGGCGAAGCGGAGAATCGGAATGAAAGGAGGGAAAAGGGGGAGGGATAGAATCTGGAAAGAAGAGGGAAGTTCGGCAGAGACGCGCCGTAGGCAACACATCGTCGGGTTACTACTGGTAAATGTGGAAGCGCCGAAGGTGATCGCGACCGGGGTTGAATAGTGGTAGTAGTAGCCAGTAGTAACTACGTTGGTAGTGGTGACGGCGATATGGTAGTGGAGCCGACAGTAGAGCCGTAGTGGTGGATCGGCGTGTCCCGACGCGCGCCGGGAAAGTTTCGTCGAGAAACGCGGCGTGCGCGGAGTGTGAGAACGCGCGGTGGCGGCGGTGGTGCTGGCGGTGGTGGCGGCGACGAGAAAGAGGGCCAGGGAGAAAGTTGGGGGTGAGTCGCGCGCGGGGGTGAGAGGCACGGGATAGAGTTTGGAGCGAGAGTCCGGAGGACGGCGGCAACGCGATGTGGAGGCAAGGTTTTCGTCTCCAGTTCCCGCTAAGCGGCCGACAGGTTTGGAACGAGCGCACGGGCTACGGACTACGCTCGCGCGACACGCGGGCCAGCGTGTTTTACAGGGGAGTCTTGTATATGTGTGTATATATATATATATATATATATTATATAATATATATAATATATATAGGGTACATTTATGTATATATATATAAAGAGGTATATAGCGTGCGCGTAGTGGCGATTGTTGCGCTAAGGGAGGACGACGACACACGTGGCCACGCGCTACCAACGCGCGACGGCCTACCGCGGTGACCGGCGTGGGACGGTCGGGACGCTCGCGCGGATACACGCGTGCTACCGCGGCGGTCGAGTTCACGCGTGGCACTACGGCCGCGGAGGACCGCGAGCGAGCGAGCGAGGTCGACGAGCGCGCGGCCACCCTCCTCCCACCGCGCGGGTCCACGTCACCTCTTCTCCTTCTTCGGTGCGTGCTCCTCCTCTTCCTCCTCCTCCTCCTCCTCCTCTTCCTCCTCCTCCTCTTCTTCCTTCTCCACCTTCGTCGGCTCCTACTCTCGTTACTTCGTCTCTCTCTTCCTCATGTTCTCTACCCCTAGTGAGATATTGATTTCCCTTAGCTGACTCCCACGAGGGCAGGCGGCAGGCAGCCAGGTACGGCTACCGTGCCACGAGTAGACAGCTTCCGACAATCAGAAAGAAATCATCGTATGCACTTTGCTGATCTATGTTGAGCGGACGTAGCGTTTCGTCCATCTTCGTTATTTGGCATGATGGAACTCGCGTGCTTCCAGTTCTAGCTCTCGATTTGTACAAGGGCACTTTTCCAAACATCAGCCACGTGCTTCGTTCATCCGCTCGCGCTATTGTTTCTCAAGATTTCCGTTTGAATTACAATAGTGATAGGAAAATGGTTGAATGCGCTAGAAATAGACTCGAAAGATATAATCAGGACCTTTTTACATAATTATGCATCAATAGTTAGACAAATAGAAATTTCATTATTTATTGATGATTTATAAATACGTAATAAATTATTTATCGTATCAGTATACATTGAGTATTACACATTAAAATAGCTGTTGTATAATTGTTATAGATTATCTATTATTTATGCATTATTCATTTCTGATTATTCTTTAAAAATATCATTCCAAAATAGTCTTTCGTAATTAGCAAGAGAGACGCGTTTAATATTCAACTCGCTGTTCATCCGAGAATATTAGTTTCTTCCCAACTATCCCCGCCGCTTCGTGAGTAAACGCTCTCGCGTAGCTGTTGTTTGATAATCTGTAGATGTTTCGACAAAGTTTCGCGAAGTGCGCGGCCATGTTGGTGCCTGCGCATTGGTGCCGGTACCGACGAATTCGCGAATGACATGAAACTTTTTTATTTACCGCGTTCGTGCTTACACACAGAGACAGACAAAGGGTGAATAGGGAAGGGGGTGGCTCGGCCGCGCGGAAGGAACCGTTTCCCCTACTCGAAGTCTACCTACCTCGTATATAATCGCTGAACCCCTATCCCCACCCCCGGCTGCCGCCACCGCCGTCGCCGCCGCCTGCCGTTATCCAGCAAAGTTTTCCGGAGATCCTGGAAACTGCGAGAAACGACGAGGGTGAAGAGGGGTCGTGCGCTTGACGGAGGGGAGAAGCGACGATCGCACACCACCCCTGTGCACTCTCGCTAGCATCCCTTTTCAGCGGATTCTAACCTAGTAACGAGTTTTGCTCTGTCGGTAACGCCAGGACGCGTGCCAGCGGTAAACGTGTCGCGTGCTGCGCTGACGGAAGGGATGAGTAAAGTGGAGCACGACGCTAGATATGATTGCCGCGAGATGACTTGTCGTAATCGCGCGTATCCTGCGTTCTAGTTCACCAAGATGTGCGGGACGTGACAGCGTGTAAATCGCGCGGATAGTTTGGCGCATCACGGAGTTTAATCAAGACGCTTGAGGTATGAATTATTCGTTTGTATTAGAAGTAACACTTAAGTCGGCCGGATGATGGTGGATAAAGATTTTTTTACACGCGGAATATACACTATATATGTCGTGTCTTGCCCAACTTAAGGGTTGTTCTCTTCGCATGTCACGTGTACTTTCCCGCTGATATCCGCTTGAGTAGTTTGAGAACTGTTTGTGAACAAGTTTCAGCAATATTTCGCATGCAATGGATTTTATTTCTTTTTTATGCTCCTTAAGTTTTTAGCAACACGATGTAGACGTTTCTCGTGTGTTTGAACAGTTGTAGTTTTCAGTACTGCACGCATAATTAAACTCGAATGAATTTTACTTCACTAATTTTTTAGTTATTTCCGATAACTTTACCTTGTAAATTCTCGTTTATTGTCAAATTGAAATACGAATAATGATACAAGTATAGCTTGGGACGGCTATAGAACTGCTTGGGACACTCGATGGAACTTGGGCGATTACGGTATTTATGCTGGAGCAAGCCAGGTCAGCTGATCGTCTGCTGGCCCGACTATATAACGATGCTTGTTGTGAGAGTATCAACGCTTTTGATTATCGGGATTCCGTGCGCGCAGACTCAATGCGAGATTAATCCTCCGCGAGGGAACCCCTTTCACTACGAACTTGCCAATACCAATCCGTCGCACGTTCGAAAGTTTCGCGAGCGAAAACTTTTGCGCCTCTCCTTTAACTGAGTGAATTCTGTCGGAAACCAAAAACTCTAATTGACATCGCACGATCAACTACCAGTTTGACGTAAAGAAAAAGAAAACGATTGTTAATTGACCGCCAATTTAGAGCCTAACATAAGAGCTTTTATTGTAAAATTTTATACTTTATTTACATAAAACTTACTTTTATGGTGAACCTTACGTAGATTTTTCGTTACTTTAATATTCTCTCATCATGCTTTTAAAAAATATTTTATTTGTTTTAATATTTATAACATGAAAATGCGTAAATCATGGTTTGCCACCTTTAAACTAGTATTCCACTGGAGACAACATCAGTTTTCCTGTTTCGGAAATTTTATTAACGCAATTGTTTCTTTTCGAAACCGGAGGAAAATTAACGCCTGCACTTAAAAAAAAGAGCTATCAAAATTTAAAGCAGTTAGCCTAAGATTTTTTCCATCTGTTTCTCCACTGAGATTCTTTTGAAAAGCCGAAGTCTCCGGCTGAAAATTATTATAGAAAGATGACAACCGTAATTGTAATATATTGTAACGTTTATAATATAAAAATAGGATTATTTGTCTATTCGTATCTTTATCTCTTCGTGATCACATCTCTTGAAAATTCTGTAATGATCTTAGAACGTGTTTTGGTTACTGTATTCACGTTTTCGTTCTTTGAAGTAAAAAAATTACTGAACATACATTAAACATTGTAGAACATAGAAATACGAGTACGGCAGCTTTATAAAGACTTTAACATTAATATATTTTAAAAAATCGCAAAAGTAAAGTATAAGCTTTTTTTACTAAAAAAAATTATAACTTTTTTAACACACTTTTAATTTTTCTGATAAAAATTTATCAAATTTCTAATATTATTTTAGCCATACTCTATATATGACATTTTCAGAGAAAAAATAGTGCAATAGTTTGCGTTTCCAAAAAGGTTCTTATTTATTCTGAGAAGTGATAGTGGTAATTTTTGGAAAAAAGAAGTGTGAAATTATTGTATAAAAGATTGATTATTAGGTGGTAAATTTAATTTCTGTCGTTTTTTCGTCTTCAAAATTTTTCCCATGGCATGTAAACGTTTTGAGATGGCCATTGGTAACATTTAACGCTTTCGATAACTCTAAAAGTTCGTTTTCGGATATATTATCAAAGATTCGATTCGATTCGATTTGACCTTACAAATGTTTGGTTCGCATACTGTTCTAATCAGAGATATACTAATTAGAGATATAAACCCTTAAAAATTTTTTGCAATCAAATTAATCTTAATGATTACGGAGGGTTAATATAAATAAAAATAATATTGTGTAATTTTTCGAATAGCTTACAAATTATCTTTTATGTCGAGACAGATATTTTTACATGTGGATCTGTAAACTTACAGAATGGCTGATATCGCAAAATGGTTCATATCGGATATCTTTTTTATTGTTTTGTCTCATTGTCAAGCTCGCATTGCATTTACGCTGTGGATCACTTTATTCGCGCAGGATATTACGAAAAGTCCGCGCTCTTTGCTCTCGCGTAAAAGACGCGTCATAAACAATGTTCCGATTGCGTATGAGGATGACTCGATGCGTGGCGAGGCAGAGAGGTACTAATTAAGCCGGCTCCCGCGGTGTAATTCCGCGTTGTCGGTATTGTGCTTCGAATTCCACCAAGTGGCTGTTGGCTGGCTGCTTTTGGAGTCTCTCGGAGCGTGGTCCGAGGCCTTTCAACTCCTTTCAATTCCATGGCGCGTGCATCTCGTTCTCGACGTCGTCGTCGACGTCGTTGTTGACATTCACATCGTAATCTTTGTCATTTTCTATTATTCCTCAATGTCTCAGAAGAGCATAGGTTACAGCTTAATTTCACATTGTTTCGTACATTTTTTACGCAAACACTGGAGGTGTAGTATCTCGGGTAAGTTTTATATTTCGTTCTGTCGCAATTCTTTTGTTCTCTCTTCATATTGTGCGTTATAATATGCACAATAGCGCATCGCGAAAAGGGCCCTTAATTACATGTGAAATGTCAACATTTTTTAGTTATGTTGAAAGATTTAGGAATAACATGCGCGCAAGCTTTTGCATCACAAATGAAAGAGAAATTATCTCTTTGCATTACATTAACATGTTGTAGAAGAAGTTATTATTTATCAACAAATCAGGCTTACGCATTTACATTAATCCAAAAACTACCTTAGCATCTACTTAAAATTATTGCATACACAGAACAATACTTTTACGTCTATCAGTGCTGTTGACTTTGTTATTTTAAATTTGATATTCGAAATTTCTATTGGTATTTATATGTAAGTGTATACGTGTGCATGTCATGCGTGTACGTGTGTGTGTGTGTGTGTGTGTGTCTCAGTGTCAATAAAGTATATTTTAAAAATGACAGATATTATAAAAGTAAAACTCATAATTACAGGATAAATTTCTGAGTTTTTTTATAAAATAATATATACAATATATATATTTATATTATGTATCTGTTTACTAAAAATAGTAATAACGGTGAAAATAACAAGTAGCTTTCTGTTCTTGCAAAAACTATTTTGAATACAAGCCATATTTCTCTTCTTATTCCATTTTGGTCCAGCGTACGATAACATGCTGTAATAGGAGATGGGCTAAGAGGGATGAGAGGATGAACTTAATAGGACAAGGATGGGATTTGAATTTAAATAATGCATTCTCGTTCCAGCTGTATAGCTTATGAAATCTCGACGTATAAATAAAACTTACTCCTTATTTTTTTTATACCATTGCATCAGACAAAATTATAATATTTAGATAATTTTATAACGATATGACTTGAAAAGAGTTTAACGTCTGAATCGATTTGATGAAAAAATAATACGCCAATGTGTGTGGAATTTTTTCTGGAAGGCAAACTCAATCTTTGTTATTCTTTCGGAATTTTGTACCTTTACTTGCAAACTAGAGACGGATACCCCCCCGTGAGGAAAGTTGGAATCCCGTCGTTGAATCGACACGTTTCTTTATGAGCTCAGTCAACCATTGATCCCTCTTTTTTATAGTTCCTATTTCTTTTCTCCATCTTGCCTTCTGTATCCGATGAATGTCGCTCCAGAAGTTTGGAACGTCGAAACTTCACCAGAGCGCAATCTTTCGTGTCGTATATTTTGCTGTTGCGCGATGGGAAGTATGAATCTGTCACAGTCATCCGCATCTTTTGGACAGTTCCCTCGAGTAGATCTCTATTTTCAACAATAATATGCTCGCACGCGTGTCCATTTATCACGAGCAGAATATTTTTACGGTGGCTTTTTGCCGCCAAACATGCGAATGGAAAATCCGAGTCATTAAAGTCTTTGTTTGCCGGAAGAACTGACATTTTGGAATGAGCGATAGCGACGATATCTCAAGTTACAATATCCGCCCGGTAGTCGTTGTCGTGCTGACTCTCTGCGAAAAGACTCGAGATCGTCGAGAAGTTGCGGATGCCAGGACAGACGAATGGGAAGTAACGGAGAGCCAATCGTACGGCTATAATAGCCACGCAAAACTAGTCGGAGAAGTATTGGCACGGGGCATCGGATGCCCGATCGACCGAGACTCTAAGTTTACGTCTGCTTAGTCAAGGGAAGATTCGTAAAAAAAAAAGAAAAAAAGAAAGAGTGAAAATCATCTTGAAGGTACTTCTTATTATTTATGTTATTAATCGATGATCATGATGTAATTTATAAATGAAACACCGGAAGTCGTACGAATAAAAATGAATCATACGCTTGGAAAACAAGAAAAAAAGCATTTGTTCCAAAGAGCATAAAGTAAAAAGCACATATATCTCATATTTCGCACGAATAATCCTTTATTTTTTTTATATTACGCTTTGACTTTATTGATTTGTTCGTAAACGAATTTGTCATCGTTTTCATGTAGCCATCGATAATCTAGTCGCGTGAGCGCGCACAGAATTGTAATAAACAATTTGTTGTTGATTTACGAGTTTTATAATATACATTACAAAAGATAAAAAAATACATAAACAGAATCACGAACAAAACTGGATATGTTTTACCATAACAATGTGTTTGCACAAATAACATAAACATATTTATTCATATGTTTATTTTTAGAATATAATACTATGTATAATAAATTTACTATGTGTAATAAATATTTATTATATATTAGAAATTATACATGGAAAGAATAGTTTTGTTTAAGTTTGTATTTAAAAATTTAACTAGATATAGATCTGAAGATAATTTTGTTTAAATTATCAAACTATTTATATAAGATGCTCAAGTTGATTGCTAGAATGTTAAAGCTTTTTGCAGAATTGTCATCAACGCTTAAGCGTTCCACGTAATTATTTTTATTGTCTAACAAAATAATTTTCAAATCTGTAACTAAATTTTTAAGTACTTTAAGAAAACGTTCTTTCCATAGATATGACGCTCTAAAATACGTATGTAAATTTAGCAGTATTTAATCCGATAGATTTAAGGCTAAATTTATTGATATACTTTATTTGATATACTATTTAAATTAATTTCGAAAATCTGTTGTGGAGAGTCCAATTGTTATCAATTTTTTGTCATCGACTAACGTTCAAGTGAAACGATGATTTCGATAACCGTTCTCAGTCTCGGCTTCTCACTCTCACAGACTTGCAGCATCGGCATCAGCCCACCGCGGCGGTGAGAGTGGGGAAGTTTACGTCGTAAACTTCGGGTCTTAAGGGTGGAATTATAGTTCGGCGGAGCGAGCGCTGCGCTACGCAGTTGTTACCACGACGAGCGCTTTAAAAGTTGGTCCTGGCTCTTCGTGTCGGTTCGAGGGGGCGGGTACAGGGAAGTGGATTCCGGGGGAATGAGGAACGCGGGAGGATGTGAAAGGAGCGAGAAGGGGGTGGAGACGCGGTTAAGTTGCCAGGAAACTTTGGTAAAACTGAAAAGTTAATTTCGTCGTGTTAAATTACTCGAGCGCCCGGGCATTAAACTTGCAAAAGTTGGTCGGATGACTGAAATACGTATCCTCCCTCTTCTCTTCTCTTCTTCTTCTCCTTATTCCCCTTCTTTTCTTCTTTGCTTTTGCTTTTGCTAACTGATCTAAGACGCGAAAAGATAGTGATTTGATTGTTTGCTTCGGATTGGAATATTGTATACAAGAAGAAATAAAGCAAAACTACAAAATACAAACCATTTAATACTAAATTTAAATATTCATTACTTTATGATCGAATCTAAAATTTAACTAGATGTAGATCTGAAAATAATAATTTTGGAGTATCACAAAATAATTCTGTATATTGGACACTCGAACTGGTTACTAGAATGTCAAAATTTTTTATAGCATTTTCATCATGCTTGAGTGTCCTGTATAATTATTTTATGGTTTAACATAATTATTTTAGATCTGTATGTGTATTTATATTTTTAGATATTTTAACAAAACTATCTTTTCGTGTATATTTAAAACCTTCACCGTGTTGTGCGCGCGCGCGCGCGCGTGTGTGTGTAAACGGGAATCATTTGTGTCCGCGCTCGATTTTGAATATCTGCTCTCAGCGAGAAAACGATGCTCATAGGGCTTTCATAGGCACCTTACCCCACCTCACAACTTTTTTCAAGAGCAGAACAGCGCGTCCGTACTCATTTGTTCTCAAAATATTGATAATTTAAAAAATCATACGGACAAATGATCCCCATTTACACGGTGATATGATTGAGAATATTCTTTAGATTAAATTTCTTCATTTTTAAATATTAATTTTTAAAAGGTTAAAATGTTGTGTAATTACTCAATTAATTTATTTTCTATTATTGTTTGTACGTCAATCATATGAACATTTGTATTTGATTATATATATATTTGTATTTGATTATATAAATTAAATACATTACATTAATACTAGGTTGAATTAGTTTACTGTATGCAATTCTAGGCTATTATACACAATGATATTATATGACACCCCTTTGAAAAATAATAATATTTAAATTATAAGCGTAACATAAAAATGAAGGAAAATTTTGGATACGTTTTAAGAAACAAACAAATTCTAATTATATATAATAAAATTTTAATTAAAGATACTAATAGTTTAATTTTAAGTAAATTGTACTTTTCGAGAAGTTTCTAGTTTGTAGATAAGTTGGAATAATAGTTAACGTTGAAAATTTGCAAATAACTTTTCATGATTTTGTTATGCAAAGTTAATTTCAAGTAGACTAAAAAGTTTATAGCAAGGTTTGTTAGTTTGAAAACATTTTATATAAAATCTTTTACAAAACAGCTGATGTTTAATATACTTAAAGTTTTATGTTTAAATACTTATCAAAGTAGACTCTATTACGAAGTGGCATGTCTTGTAAAATCTGCTAAGCGAATCCATTGCGGACGTGATCGATCACACTTTATTTAATTCTCGGGTCGCGTTCCAATTCGGTTGAAGTTCAGAAGAGTACGATCGTAACAGGCGATGCACGTTTATGGCAAATCGATTGAGAGGAAATAGGAAGAAGCGGAAAGAGAGATATCGTTTTGCAAAAATCTACTTATTCGTGTGATTTATTGTTTATACAGCGAATTTTTTATTGAAAGATCGTAGATAATTCATGAATTCATCGATATGTGAATTGGAACGTAGTCTACAGATATGCGAGTCTTAATTCTGAAAACACTAAAATATGTTTTAGCCATAAAATTGTGAAAAAGCGAATTAAAAAAAAGTGACTACAAGTAGTAATTGTATAATACAATCTTGATTTTTAAATAATTTTAAGTCAATTTATGTTTGACAAGTTTTTTTATATTATAAACTTGTTTGCTAATATGTTTAATATTAAAAATGATTATAAAAAATGATTAAAAATTTACGTCGTAAGGAAAATGTAAAGAACTTATAAAGACCATAAAGTAATTCAGTAAATATGCATCCGCGATTCTAATATTCTGCTGAATTGGATATTATAAATTTTTCTTAGAAACTTTTTATTTATAATAAGCATTGTCGATTTCACATATCAAGGACGACTAATTAGAGTTATATGTATGCATTATGGCTGAATGCGTCTAATCGATCGGCACGAGCGGTCGTTGCGACTCGGTGATCAAAGCTGGTAATATTTGCGGCGTATCTACTATGATTTGCACCAAAATTAATCCTAACGTATTCACTGCATCAATTCCATAACTACGTGATATCCTGTTATATTTTAACCATTAAACTGAAAGAATGATTAAAATCGAAATCATGCATATAGGCATCGTTCGAACTATTTCCGCAGTCAGAAATCATGTTACGTCGATAGTAGTGAATTGATTATACATATATTCAAAATGCGAAATTCCGTTATCATAAGCAGTCGATTTTTTATTTTATGTAACTGTAAGTGTAGATTACATATGCGGAAAGGTATACATATCAATGGGCGCAGTTTTGTATCAATAAGTTGCGTGTAACGGATGTAAGGTAATCTAATTAACGGTTGTAAACTTTGTGTTGGTATCACGTGTGCGATGAACGGTACGGTGGTTTTGGTATAGTTGAAAGGACAGCCTTGCTTTTTTCACTGACGATTTGGTCGGTAAGGTCACGGTCGTAATCCTCGTTGACATCGTATATGTGTTTGCAGCTTGCAGCCAGTAATATGTACGTATGCTGATATGTGTGTGCGTGTGCATGTTGTGCGTGCATGCGTGCGTGCGTGCGTGCGTGTGTGTGTGTGTGTGTGTGTGTGTGTGTGTGTGCGCGCGCGCGCGCGCGCGCGCGATGCGGCGCGTGCGTAAACACGCGAGGGAGAACAAACTTTCGCGACGAGGGGTGAGCTATCACATCCCCGCATACACGAGGATTTTACGAAGATATGTTCCGCGCGTGGATTTTACGGAACTTATGCGAGTCGATCCTGGAAAGATTCTTTTTCACGAATCTTATCAAATATTTGATGTACTTTTGAGAATTAAAAATGTAAACTTCGGCAAATTTACTTAGAGCCATCATATTTGAAGAGAATATTAAGAACATTAAAAATATACAGAATGAGAAATTTAAAAAAAATGAGCTTGAAATGTAAGCGGGAATATTTATGTATACTTAGTTTTACACAGTTGATAATTTTTGTTACTGTATAAATGATTTTGATTGCATTTACTCTTGTATAAAATAGACTCATTATTCCATTTACCGGTATATTTCCATATTTTGTAGAACGGTCGACAATTTTATAGCTTATCTAACAACCACGAAAGTCCGGACGTTCGATATCTGGATAATCGGAGTTTGTATGTAGCGAAATCACGGTCGTGATTGTGTAGTGGTAAGAGCATGCGCGACCCGAGCTCTGTCTCTCTTTTGAGTCGGTTGTCCGTCCTTGTCTCGGAAAACTTTCCTGTGATGAGCTTTGTTGGTCGTTTCCCCAGCAGGACGGAAAAGTTAAATGCGAAAGTTTTATCCGATATCCAGTGCCTCTGCGCGTCTGGAAAAAGGTATCTACGCACATGGCTATCGTTCGGCTTGGTCGCGCGATTACAGTAGCGTTTGCTTTCAACATCCTTGATACTTATAAATAAAATTCGTACAGTGATATGATTCACGATGCAAGATATCAATGACACATTTTAATTTAAAATCGTATATCTTTCCAGATATTTCTCTTTGATAACAAAGAATATAATACAAATTCATCGAATTCCGTAATTAAAAGAGGATTCTAAATCCTGAATTACGAATTTCGCAGAAATAATTGATAATAAGAGCTAGATTCCTATTTAATTATTCGATAATGTTAAAAACGTTTTATATGAAATTCGAGTAAATCAGAGCCATCTGCTTGCGCTAGCAATTATACACTGAAAAAAATTTACTATATCTTAATAAATATTTCTTTAAATATTTGTAAGTAAACATTTACTGAATGTTAACATATATTTATTTGATACAAGAATCATTAATTTGATTTATTTAATTATCATTTTTTTTCATTGAGAATAAATATTTATTTACAAATATTTAAAAAAATATTTATTAAGATATAGTAGATTTTTTTCAGTTTCATAATCCGTATAGCAACATTGTAACATTCCCGTAATATTGCAACTTTGCAGCAATGTTGCTGCAAGTCTCTGTGTGCGTGGGAAATAATCAAATTGTTGCAGATATTGTAAAGTGCGGATTTGTCTGTTAACAGAATGGCGTCCAGGAAAACAAGACAGAATCACTCGATACAGCATCTGCTCGAGTTACCCTCTAATCGGGATTCAAAATTATCGCGGTTTCCCGTGAAGGAGCATACTCAACTGCCGCCGTCCATGCCAACTCCTCGCCAAGTTCCGGTGACCGTGTTGCATCCCTCTCCGAAAAAGGTAAGTGGAACACGAATAATCCGCGGATAATCCGCGACAACAATCATAGGAGCAGCATGAAATCTCTGAAATCCGCGTGTACAATTCGCGCACACAGACGGGCGACATTGGTCGCGTTCAGCAGACTCAACTGTTGTGGAGCGGATCCGTGAGCGCTCACTGCTATTGGTGTATTCTTTTAAATCATCCAATAGCAGCGAGAGCTCATTGATCCGCTCCGCAACAGTTGAGTCTGCTGAACGCGACCATTGTCACGTCTGAGACGACATTGGCGATATTTTAAAACCGTACAAATGATAGAGCTTAATAATAGAACGTCGAAGAAAAAGATCGCCCTACTTTTTAAGAGCGACATGATTATCCCGCGCGGAGAATAATCGTTGAGGCATTAGCTCATCGAGCATATCGAGTTGAGGAATATTAAGTGATCCTCTCCAAAGAATTTCTTCCTGCGATAATGTGAAATATCTTTTACGCATCATCGCGAAAGCTGATCCGTTTTTTTACTATTATAGTAATTTTTTATATATTGCGAAATTATTTTATACGTACGAGACGGAAAAGTAAATGTTTGTTAATTATAATAATTTAAATACTCTTACTAAATAAGAATTCATTTTTTTTAATGAATTAAATCAAATATATAATGTTTAAAGATGCTAACAAAGAGCCGACACTGGACGTTCATGTGTACATATATTTATTAAATTTTTAATATAATTATGTAGTGAAATTTATAAAAAAAGTCATAACGATAATCATTGTCATAACAAAAATATTTCGACTTTTTTAAGGTCATTTTCAATACATTATGAGATTTTTAAATATTACATATAAAATTGTTCTAACTAATGCAGTCTAATTTTGATTTAAACCATTATATAAAAACCATTATATAAAGTTTGGATCAAAAAGCTGTTGATAGCAATGTCCTTGTGATTGGATGCAGTCCAATCTGAATCTAAAACATTAATATACAGTCAGCAATTATTAAGGTGTCACGTTACGCAAAAAGTAGAGACTTACGTCAATTGTTACTAAGTATAACTGTACCAATAAGAAATTATAAATCAATGATGCTAATCATTATGTTAAATACAGAATATTCATAAAGACTTACATACATGCGATTATGTAATAACAATAGTATTTGAAAAATTTATTTAATAACTCTGTTTACCATAATAATAGAACGTCGAAGTCTATTTAAAAAATCTACTAAAACATGAAAATTAGAGGAAAAGAAGGAGACATTTTTTGGTCATTTTGAATTGTTATTTGCGTATAGAATATTAATATTATTTATAATCATATCTTTAGCTCTTTCTATTTTGTACCTATTAGAAAGTTGCGAAACGAAGCCGCAACGTAAAAAGATGAGATCTGCGAGAAACGTAAAACGAAACGATTGTAACGGCATAAACCGCTGACGTTTCACATTGTCACGGTAGTTTTTTTTATCGATCATTTCGTACATGGGACATTGTTATTACTCGTATAAATGTCGACGCAAGCTTGAATCCGTGACGCACAGCGGAAGAGATAATTTTCAACTTTATCACTGCCATATTGGCAACCTTGTATTCTCGTTAAAAGTGTTTTTAATCTTATGTAATAAATTGAGCCGAAATTGAACGTATTAGAGAAAAATAAGTAAATAAAATTAGTCTATAATCTAATATTTTTACATTATCTATTTTTAAATAAATTATTTTTAACTGAATTTATTTTAACTGTAATTTAAATTAATAAAACGACACTGTTTAATACACACACATACACACGCGCGCGCGCGTTATATTGGTGATAAATTTATGTAGGGTAAGGTTGCCGAAATCACACCACTTTTTACTTAAAGGCTCATAACTCAGAAATTATGAAGAATGTTCTTAAGTTTTTTACAGCATAATAAACTGTACTCTTTTCCCTTTCTTATGTAATTTTTTCATAATTTTTTTGCACTATTATAACATTTAGAATCAGGATTTTTTTAGTATGCGATTTTTCAGGTGCGATTTAGGCAACGAGGAAATTCGTTGCCTAAATTGCACCACACCAATATTACTCATTTAAAACATTATGATAATGTAAAAAATTTAAAAATTACATAAGAAAAGGAAAAAATTGTATCTTATTATACTGTTAAAAATTTAAGAATATATTTTTTGTAATTTCTGAAACACATGATAATTTCAAGAAGTAATTTAAGAAGTTTCTACGTGAAATAAAATAAACACTTAATTCGTAGATTTACAATATACATTTTTACATAATAATGAATGGAATAAAAATGTAAGAAATGGAAAAATATTAGGTAACGTGTGATTTAAGAAGTTAGATTATAGTGCGATTTAGGAAATTACATTATGGTGCGATTTAGGAAACTACAGCATTTTTTAAGGTTTTGTTTATTTTATTTATAAAAAAAATGTAAAGCAAACTTTAATCCTATTAATTTAATTTTAATAATATTCTAAAATCACGCCAAATGGTCAAGACTTAGGCTATTTAAGTTATATTTTCTGTAATTCTGCTATGAAATACGTTGAAAAATAGCAAACGCTGTCACGATTTTTTTATTTATCTAAATAACAACACTCTTGTTGCACTTTATGTCACGAGCATAACAGAGTAGCATTACAGTATCACGTAGTTCTTAAATAATCTGTAAGAAAGTATATAAATACAATAATTGAATTTTTAAGCGAGGTAGTACGATTTAAGAGTCGGTGCGATTTCGGTAACTTTACCCTATTATTTTGAAAGGAAGAAGGATAGAATATAATTATTTAACCTTTACCGTACAAGATTGGGTCACTAGTGACCGAACAATTTCTGTTCGTGCAAGTTTCTTTGAGTCTTTTGGTGATTATAAATTATACTACATTTTATCATTTTCCAAAATGAAATTTCAATATTTATTCTAGAAAGTTGAAAGTATGTTGGTGAATTTTTAGATATTAAAATTAATTAAATATTTTCAAAAGATATCAATATTATTATTATATTTCGAGTTGTAGTTCATTATACGGTTATACAAATGCATATAAATGTACGATAATTCTATTATCTTTATTTAGATTTATAACAAACACAGCTATATCTGCATTTTCTGTGCTGATGTTATGATTCAACAATAACTGATTCCAGAATTAATTTATTTTTTATATCCTGTTTTTTTATAAAAAATCTATAATTGAATATTCTTTTTAAATTTTTAATTTTATACGCAATGTTAGAATTATTGTCTTATCAATTGATTACTGTCAATGCATTATTAAATTATATGTATATAAATTTTTAGATTTACATACACTGAGATAAAAGTGTTTAGTATTTGTGACTATAATTTGATATTTAACATAATTATTACTGTTTATACGTTATTACTGTTATAACGTTAGTAATAATGATTATGTTTATAGTTCTATAGAAAAAATATATAGATACCGAAAATGACTATAAATTATAATTATTATTACTAAATATAGTTGCAATTATCATAATTTAACTATAATTTGTAGTTATTTTTGGTGCTAAGTATATGTATATAATATAGGATAACCGAACCTTATATGGCATCTAAGCTTTGCGATTTTTTCCTTTAGCTGATATATATTTATTATAAATACATACATATTTATTTGAAACAAAAACCATTAATTTGATTTAACTATCTTTTCTTTAATTAAGTAAATATTCATTTACTGTAAGTTTAGATTTACTTATTAGTACTATTTAAATAAATACGTATTAAGATTTAGTAAATTTTTTTCAGTATAAATACCTAATATGATCTAATAAGTATATGCTTTCCTTTTTTCGTAAAAAATATTAGAAAAATGGAAAATAAAGTGCACAATGTTACTTTTATAAGATTATAAATTTATTAATTATTAACATATCGACATATTTGTTGATATGCAAGAATACGTAAAGAACTATATTTTCCAAACAATTGACTTATCTCTTTATCTACTTATTTTCACGATGTAGCAGGTGAATTAGAAGTCATGATCTGGAATAACAAAAATACAAAAAAATGTTACAATCAATATATGTACCTCAGTATAGTTCCAAAAAATCGATACAAAAAAGTATCGATACTGGATGGATATTTGGGGAAAAAAATCGATATTGGATCGGTCTCTGTATCGATACTTATCGATACCTTCGCAAAGCTTCTGGTTTTATTTACAATTCCCTTAAAATAGATTCACATTAAAAAATGTATTTATTTTTATCACAAGATACATATTTTTGTGTCGGCAATTTTACCTTTTAATATCATTAAATTACGATTCAAGATCAAGGCCATTGGAGGTTGTACCTCTTATTTTCATTTTTACGTAAAAATCAATTTTTAGTGCAAAAATGAAAATAAAAGGAATAATCTCCAATGGCCTTGATCTTGACAAATGTTATCCAGGATATGATTCTGAACAACATTCAAGAGGTTTTAGCCGTTAGTCGGACAACTTGCGTCAGTCGGACAACTTGCGTAATGCTAATGCCGACTGATGTACTGTAATTTTCGAGCCTTATAACTCGAAAAATACTTAATGAAAAAATATTTTATTATAGTGTTTTGAAAAGCTCTCGAGGTAAGGGACAAGAAAGTGTAATAAAAAATGGGGGGTTCCATTTAAAAAATTCAAAGTAGCCTTGCTCTTACTTTGACAACGCTATCCAAGGTCAAACAAATGGTACCATTTTATGCTCCTCTCTTCAAAGTCATAAAACTTTTGTCTGAACATATTAGTCATTTGAAACATACTTTCAGAGATAATAGCTTGTAACACTTTACATGGGCCACCCTGTATAAATTAAATACAGTGTTGTAAAACTGCTTTTTTACTTATCTACGAAATATACATCACGACTATCATGTTCTGTATTTTATTTTACTGACATTAACAGAATGAACATACATTTTGTTTTACCGATAATAGAACAAATCGAGTAATAAATTGTAATCGAGTACTTCTGATAGACAGCCTGCACGACTTACCAGGGCCGCGATCCAATTCATGTTCACAATCCTGATAAGCATCATTTGTCTTTGTTTAATATTTGACAAACAACAAGGATGAAATGATTCTTAAACGTAAGCGTGAATCGGACCGCAGTTTAATGCTATCACTATCTATTGAATCTGTGTAATTAAATAGGACATATTGAGTACTAGACCGTATACAGAGTGACCTCATTTTTGGTAGAACTATAAACATACTTTAATTGTTAATTATAATATAATTTAATTAATAAATTATTATTATTAATATTATAGAGTAATAATAATAATTATGGTATATGTAATTATATAGTCATAAATAATACCAAAAACTTTTTTCTTAATGTACACACAGAAAAATACATATTGTATGCAAATAATTACTTGTTTCAAGTTTCAAGTATTTCAAAAATTCATATATCCCCCCGCAAATATGTGTATCATAAATTTATCACAAGAATTAAATTTATTCAAAATATACTTTAAATTCTAATAAGTTTAATACTTTAATCAAGATTATTGTATTAAACAAATTAGATTTACTTATTATATAAAGTCGCTTCTTTGATCAATTTTATAATATTCTTCAAGAGAAAATAAATTCTTGTTTTGAGTATATATATAGTAATGAGTCTTTGTAAAATTGTAATAGTATATATTTTACAAATATTATCAAGAAAATATTCTTTATTAAAGATAACCATTAAAAGGAAGAAAGTAAATTGAATAATCATTTTTCTTGACAATAGAATGATATCTTTTTGTGTGTATTACGTATAATTTTCATATCTCTTATATAATATTAACAATAACTATTTATTTGCTTTATTATTTTATACTAGACAACTGAATGGTTTTTTTGATATTTTATATTACTTTTACTTAAAAATAAAGATAGAATGTACTCAGTAATATTATATTATTAATGTTATTAAGTACATTATCTATCTATAACTAATTAATAACTATCTATAACTATCTATGACTAACAGTAACTTTATATTATTTCCTACTTTGTTACTTATATACAACATGTGTTATACATTATAGTTTCGAGTAAGAAATTGCTTATAATATTAATGTAATGTTGCTATTAGCTTGTGTTAAATCCTTATCTTGAGTGATTATCGACTCGACTTGCAATTTTATATTATCTGCCGATAAACGAGATATTCTTAGTTATTCTATGCTGAGAACATTTCTCGACTACGTTTCAATCGATAAGGTAAAAGCTGTTACCGACGAAATAGAATTCTTCTTTAACGTCATAGGGTTAGCTAGTTACTAAAAAATGTTAGATATTTATTTCATTTACAAAAACACAAAAGACATAATTTTAATATTTTGTTTTAAGTTTTTTATTGTTCATTATATTCAAATTATAAATAGAAACAGAAAATTGTATTTAAAATAATCGTTAATTTTATTCAATATTGTAAGATAATTATCAAAGATAAAAAGCAATATTTTTTTTATAATGTATATATTTGAAGTATTATTTAAAATATGATAGTGTAGTTTTAAAAAAGCCATTTTTTTTAAATTGCAAAAAAAAACTAACATTATTTTCTTTTTGGAAAGAAACAAATATGGCAGATCTTACGGAAATACATAAATTTTTTCAACGAATTTTTCTATCCTTGGGAAAGGAACCGAGAAAATCAGCGGAAAAATTGAGAAAAAAAGGTTTTTTTCAAAATTTTAAAACCATATATAATAGAAAACATAAATGACACCGATGCGTAGAACATTGAACATAATTGCGAGATATCTGCCACGAAAGTAGGGATGGGTGCTTTACGGGCATATAATTTGCTATTGAAATTCTATGAATGGAGGTACGGCAAAAGCGTCTTGAGCATACGCAAGGTGTTGGACGGGAACTGAATTTATGATAATTGCATAAATCAGAGCTTTCCTCCACAATAATCATAATCTATTGGGATAGTTGCTCAAAGTTAGCTATTTAGCCGTCGGCAAGGATCAGGAGAAGGAGATCGAGGGGTTGCTTTCCTCGGTCCTGAATAAGATAAACTCCTTGCTGAGATTGAAGCTAAGAGAGAAATCATTCTTGCCTAAAATTATTGTACTCACATTGCTTAGATAAAAATAAATAATATTTTATCAATGTGTTAATGTACTATTATATAGATAGAACTATACATATGAAACATAATTATAAAAACATTTGGAATAATTTTTCTATATAAAAATTTAAGATGTGTAATTATAAAAATACATATTAAAAACAATTTTCTTGTATACAAGAGAGAAAATAAACATAAATAGATTTTTGAAGATCAATAAGAAGTCGTAGAAGCGACGAAGTTAACAGATGGTGAAACAGAGGGTGCCACCAGCAATTTTCTGGAGTTTGGGACAATTGGAGGTGCGATTTCGTATTTCAGCTTTAACATCCTTTAATTTCTGTGATAGAAAGCACAATAAATAATATAAAATATTTTTAATATGTAGTATTGAGTAGTAGTATAGTTTTCTATTGTTATTCTTAAATTTAAAGTTAATACCAAATGGTTTCTTTTAATATAGAGTAAACTTTATAAATAATTGCAATTTCCTGAAATCGTAGTATAGTCTAATTTTATTTTAATACCTGCTCATTCTACTGAAAATAACACTTTTAAAGCAAGAAATTATACAAGACTCACAAAATATTCAATTTTAAGCAATTGTCTTTATAATTGGTCTGCTGTATTATCTTTCTTTGTATAATGTAAATCTTTCTTTATTGCAAAACTATATTTCGAATGATTGCATCTGACGTGACTCGTGTTACCGTCAAAGATTCGGTAATTAATATCTTATAATATTATAATATGATGAATACAGGAAGCGACTAGGGGTCATACATTGTTTAATGCTTTTATAGGAACAAATAATATCCCGAAGTTATCAAAATTGACCCTAATATCCTTTTAGTTGTCAGTGACGTTAAGGATGTATCTGAGATACAATCGTTGACAAAAGTCCCCCAAATTCGAAATGTTTGCATAACTGCGCCAAATGTGTAGTAAATTTAGTGATAACTATATAAATGGTAGATAATACAACATATTTATTTTTAAAAAGTTATTTTTGCCGCACTTACATAGTCTGCCAGCGATTGATGCATTTCAAAAACCGCAAAATTGTTATGAATAATAATTTCTCTGAAATCGTGTTGTGAAAATTAATCTAATTTTGCAAAAAGTAATTTAGGATCTATACGTATAAAAAATTAAATTTTTGGTACTATTTGTTCAAACTTTTATTACTAATTACATTCGACAAAGTTGCATTGTAAAAAAACGTCTTTTATAGAACTTTAATACTAATACTGGCCAATTAATCACTTATTTTCACACACACACACACACACACACACACACACACACACACACACAATTAATAATATTTTTAATACTTAAAATAAGTTATTAATTGGCCAGTACTAGTATTAAATTTTTATAATCATCATAATTAAAATAATAATTACTCTCTAACGGTTTAGTGAACCTACTTGAAATTTTTTTTAGTTTATTACAGATAACAAAGGAAGAGTGTTTCCCGAAGTTTTCTCAATTTGATACTATTTTTGGAATAGCTCAGATACATCCTTAAAACGCTATCAGTCTAACTTCTCGGCTATAGGAAATCGACTGACTGTCACTTCGGAATCACTGATGATTTCTTTATTAATGGTACGAATCTTCGCACGAGCGCCATTGGAATATTAATGTTGAAATCTCCGCTACCTCAACTTTCATGATCGTTACGGTTATGATTACGATTACGAGCAGCCGTTTCTCTTAAAGGAGAACCCTTATCCTGTGCTATATAATATTTTTCCGATGTACGCGAAATAATCTTTTATTCTCGATACGATGATTCGCGTTGGGGGGCAATTATATTTAAATAGAATTAAATGTTGAATATTTAATAAGGATTTTTGAAGGCAAGTTAAATTTTAAGGTAATACTGATGTCTTATTTAATTAAATAATATTAGAATATCACTTGATTTATAAATTTATATACATGATAGAAAAAATATGGCTAAAAATGAATTCACTGTAACAAAGTAAATAGAATCTGTTTGGGCACACGTTAATCTCAGGGTAAGTTGGAAAACGCGACGTTAAAATACCGGAAAGCTAACCCCAAATCCGCTTAAGGACGCGTATTTATTACTTACGGACGTCTGCTTCATCTCGACCGCTGACTTGCCTCTTCCATGCATGCGGTGTCAGTAAAATAACATTTGATTTTATTTCTTACGGATATAATATCGATTAGTGCCATATGTCATCATATATTTTTATCGACGAACAATTCATTCGAGTCGGAGGAAAAGACTTATAAGAATTAAAAAAGTGTATCTTTGCATTATTATATGAAATTTTTTGATATACATTTTTGGATACTTGTGAATTCCATCACCACCAAGTGTCAGTTGGCTCTACTCTCTGGAAACGTTCTTCTTTGTATTTTGCAAGATACCGTTAGCGACTTTCTCAAGGGAACCTGAAAAGATGAAGCGCATTACCCTTTAACTTTGTCGAGCTGTCACGTTGATCGGGGTTGGAACGAACCCTCCAATTCACTCGGTGGGAGTAGCCACGCGGTTGAGTGAATTTTTATGAATGAATGCGCGAGGATACGCAGATCCTTTGGAATGTGCACCCTGTTTTCACCCCTGCACCTATATTTACGACAGTGACTCTCAGTTGAAAATTTTATCAGATGTTTGTAACGAGGCGGTCGGGTGAGGCAATTTTTTAAATTAGACGCGCTACTTTAAGGGTCGAAATTCCATTTTGTTAAAAATAGAAGCTTCCGGAATATTACTTTGATCACTCATGCTCCCTAGTGACACTTTTATCATCTTCTAGATTGCAATAAATGAAAAAGATTTATTTAGCAGATTTTGATCCTAGAATTTAACTAAATTACATTTTATACATATACATACATTTGGAATGAGTTATAACATATTTTCTGTCATGTATATTTTTAATATTTCCTGTTATATGAAAATAATAATTGTGCACCAACACCGCTGTACTCTTTAACTACAAAGCGACTCTTATTTGTTCGAGGGTCTGAGGTTGAAGGTGTTAGCGACAGTACAAAAGAAGACTTCACCCTTCATGCCTAGAGGGGAGTTTATAAAAATCGTGTCAATTAGGCTTCGAGAAAGGAAGACAAGCCGGGATACGGTGCTCGAGGAGTAAGGGCTTTTAATTCTTCTTATAAAGAGATCACCAGCGGACAATTTATCTCTCGAGTGTTAGATGTTTTAAAAAATGCATTTTTATTTTATAGATACATAGTTTCCTTACTTTCTAAAAAAAAAAAAATTTTTTTGTGTAAAATTGTACTTAAAATAATGATTTGATTATATGATAATGGCTATATAATTAAAAACAATTGCTTACAAATGCATTTAACATTCAATCATATTTACGATATCATTAAAATATTGGCAAGTGTATAATTAATATTATACACAATTAAATCGATATTTTGATAAAATTGATTGAACTATATCTTTTTCTGCAATATATATTTTAATTTTTAATATTTAATATTTTAATAATTATTGAAATAAGACTTTGTTTAAATAAAATCTATTTGAAATTAGATGCAATGTTCAAAATGATTTGTTTTTAACTTCATGTACAATTTGCCAAAAATTTTGTATTTTTGGTCGTATAATTGGAATGTCTTTGCTCCCTCCCCTTTGATGACATTTTTAAGAAAAGATAACACTCTAAAGTAATAATAAGAATATAGCAATGGAGTTTGTTCAAGTTTTGTTTAAGAAGCGCATTATACATTTTTTAAATGCCCATAATAAACGGATTTCTTACAAGTAAATTAAATTGGACGTCTGTATTTGATTTACTTAACATTTGACGCGTAATTAAAAATGCATTTCTTATAGAATACATCTAATATGCTTATTTTGAGTGTATAAAAATAGTAAAAATAAAGATGCTATTATATAAGTAATGTTATGTTAAATGTTTCCGTCTAATATTGTTAACGTTGAGCGTTCGCGATCATTGCTTCCTTTTTGCGCTTTAATTCCCGCTTGATTGCGCAAGGAAGAGAAATGGTTTTACTTCGAGCGGATTTCTCTGTACTTGAATGAAGGTTGTGATTGCGTTCGGTGAAGAAGGGAGAAGCGTCGATCGGCCTAGGTACTGCTCCGGGCGAGGATTAGCCCGTGGGGTATTGTAACGTCGTAAATACACCCCCTTTTTACCCCTCGAGCTTTAAACCCCCTTGTCTCCGCTTGTCTCTCAACATTCGGTAAGTTTGCTGGCTATTCTCAACATTGGTTCTTTCCAAACTGTAAAATTATTCTTCCCTCGCTGTTTCCTTCCCTCCTTCTATATTTCTTTAATCGCATTTTTAATCAATTAATAATCTTTATGAGTTTCAATTAAATATGAGTTTAATGTGAAAAAATACCTTATTCTGTATTTTTGATTGAATAAGTTTTGAAAATAAAAAGTTAATAAAACACACAAATATAAGTAACAATTGCTAAATTTAATTGTTTTAATAATTAAATTTAGCAATTGTTACTTATATTATACTTTATAATTTAATTTAATAATTTTTGATGCTAGTCGTAAGTAAAATTTGCTATATTCAATGTCATCTACAAATTTTAAGTCATTTGCGTTTGTTTTCATATTTTAATGGTTTATTTGCTTTTATTCTGAAACAAGTTCACAACAACATTGGTGATAGAGATTATTTTTGACGTGTAATGAAAGCAAGAAAGCAAAATACACACACACACACACACACACACACATACGACATTGATAATTGTCTTTATTTTTTCAATCTATTTGATAAAAATACCACATTTTATTTTATATATTCAATATTTAAATGATTTTTACGCGAGTTAACAATAATGGCTCGTTTATCGAACGTTGAATTCCCCTTCATGTTTCTGTTATCAAACACGATCACGGATCATAATTTCAACGGCGCGCTTACAAGAAGGGGCCGTGTAGTTTTTCAACGAAATAGAGAAAAAAATTAGGGAAGGCGCAATTCGAGGAGGCATTTTAGCCAATGTCGTCGTTCCGATACTTATTCGGCATCCCCCGATTCTACGTCCCAAATGATATCTCGGAGCGAAATCCCAGTCGCTGCGCGCACGTTTATAGCCAGTAGAAATAGAAAGGGTTCGCGAGGGGCTCCGGAAGGACTGCGGGGTTATAATGAAATATAGTCCCGTTCCGCCTCGTATAAGACTGCATTAAGATTATACGTTGGCGCGCTCCTTGGCGACCGAAGACGGTCGAAATAAACGGGGCGGCGCGGCGGTATGGACGTAGTGGCTGGGGGGGGGGGGGGAAAAAGGACTACGGTGTTTTAATCAAGCCGGATTTGCTGCGGCAAGCCGTGGCTCCAACTTTCATTTTAGCGAACCCCGCCCTGACAAGCCGTGCACGAACGTTTTCGTCTACTTCCCTTCGTCTCTCTTCCCTATTCCTCTAAGGTCCTATCTGAAGTCCTCTCTCGCGTTCGACAGCACGAGATCTATATGTGTGTTTGCCAGGCATTAAAACGCTATCCCCGTTTTACGGGGACGCGTGATCTTGATCCCGTTTGCCTCCTTAGAAGCTGCGTGATCGGAAAGAGTTGTTTCACGTAGAAACGTAACAACACGGAGCGCTGCTGGCGCGTGAGAAGTTTATTGCGTTTCTTCTAATGTGATAACATTGTTTAATTCGCTTTTGTCATTTTATCACTGTACTCATTATGTATTCTTAATTACTTCGTATTTTTACGCGAACCCTTAAGTATCTTGCAGTCATCTTTAAATTAATAAAGTAAAATAAAATAAATGTACAATAACTGCATGAAAAGAATGATTTTACTAAAATATCTAAAAATTTAGCTAGATACATACATATATATAGATTTGAAAATAATTTTGTTGGACCATCCAAATATTTATGTAGAAAATTTAAACATGATGAGCAAGAAATTTTGATATGAAATTTTGATATATTCTATAGCTTGAGCGTCTTACATAATTATTTTGGTAGTGCAACAAAATTATTTTTAAATCTAACTAAATTTTTAGATACTTTAACAAAATCGTTCTTTTTATGTGCAGGTATTATATCGAATGTTGTATTATTACTGACGGAGGTAAAAGTAAATAGTCTAATAAAAATAAATTATGTTGTGAATCTGTCTCTACAGTGTATATTATAGACTTTATTGTACATGTTGCGTGTGTACGTCATGTGCGTCCTTGCAACAACGGATGGGTTAGCAAGTATACCACGGGATTCGCAATAATACATTATCGGAAAACGGTAGGATGCCCTCTATTTCTATCCCTTTCTCACGTAACGCTTTTGTATCGCAACCGTTTCTAGATCGCCTAACGGAATTGTGTGTTTGTCGATTTCATCTCTTCCGTCTTTCAGCTAACTCCCTTTTCCTCCTCTGATACGGAGAAGCTTGGTTTATTTAAGCAATCGATGCTGTTACGCACTTCCATCAGCGAGCTATTTGTTTCACAACTACTGTGATGAAGAATTTATGCAATCTATACATAAATCGTTTGATAAGCGTCAGTACTATATTTCTTATTGGACGAAATGATGATATAAGTCAATAAAGCTGAAATTTCGTCTTAATATTTTTATTCATGATTATTCAAAATAATATGAGAAATAAATCTTCAGGTTTTTTGTATGATCACAGAAAACTATCGTAAGCAACATAATGTTATATAATTTCATATACTTTTTTATATCTTTTAAAATAAAGAAAATAATTTTTGCTACTATTCTAAACAACATTTTATATAATTTTTTTTAAACTATTTCGATTTTGAAATCGTACAGCTGAATTAATACAAAGATATCTTACAAGATTTTTTTAAATTTCATCAGTTTTAAAATAAATAATGCATTTCAATTAGTCGAGAGATGATTGTATTATATTTTTAAATCATTTCTTTTAGAATTAGTTGCTGCATGTAACATTTGTCTAGATTCGTTTGTGTTAAAAGCTTTGGTTCTTCAGGATTAAACTTTTCATTCCAGAGACTCCGAGGCTTTATATTCCGTGCTCTACCACCTCTGCTTATAACTCGTATCGGAAGTACATAAGACTTTAACTCGCGCTCCCAATACAGATTACTCGTCCACCCTTTCTCGAAGATAAGAAACATCTAGCACCATTCCGTATTCTCCGCTCTTATAGCTCGGAGCTGGCGCTAAGCCTCGAGGATCTACCGAGGGTTTATATTTCGACATTTATTCCAATCTACCACCCCTGTATTTGTCTTTCCGATATAACCGATACTTTCGGTTGATGAATCCGATTCGTTGAGCTGTCACCTGTAAACTTCAGCATTGTACATTTAGTCATTTAGTATTCACGCAGCTTTTTCAGCAATGAAACGCAATTCTCAATTATTTTTATCGCAATAAAATTATTATTATATTCATTAATTAAAGAAATGTATATGTCGAAACATTTATATATATCTTCACTAAACTATGATTCTTATAATTAATCAAATAAGTAAGAAAAAAGCCAATGCGGTCGAGGCTAGATCTTTTGGTAGCTAATAATATTGTTATATATAAATTTTAAATATATTCGCTTTTCTTACTTATTTGATTTATTCATATAACGGTGCAGATTAACTTATTAATTATTATTGTAGTTCTTAGTTTAATGATTTGAATCAACCAATTTTCTCTAACATTTCGCGATATTTACTGGACCTTATCCCATGCATAAAGTTTCATGCTGCTCAGCTTTAGCTGCTTAGCTTCGCTTTTAGAGACTGAAAAGCTAGTCTGAGACTTATCATTCCACGATAACTCCTCTGACGAAGATACGGCGTGTAGGAGGAATTCGTTTCATCTAGACGCGAGCCAGGAGCGCGGAAAGGAAGGAAGGAAGGAAGGTAGGAAGGAACATACGGCAAACACAATATGGCGTCTGCCGCGAGAAAGCCCGAAGCGTTCTGGACCGGTCAGTATGCAATATGCTAAGGTTCTGCCGACCTCCTACCCCTAGTCTGACGCCGTCCCTTCCTCTCACTCCTTCACGATCCCTCTTTCTCTCCATCCTTCTGGTCCTCTATAACCTTCGAATCCTTGGGTTTGGGAATTTAATTACAGTATAGTGCCTACATTGTAACCCCAGCCGGCCCGGAAATAAACTCCCCATTGTCGCGGCACAAAGCTTCTATTTGTCACGAGACCTGGGCGTTCGACACCCTTGCGAAGCGCACCACCTCCGCCTCCCGCGCTACCTGCTCTTCGATATCGACCTTTGTACTGGAGCTTTGACTTACGTCGTTTTGACCAAGTGAGATCGACCATTCGAATGCTAATCCGATTATGGATGTTTTTTCATTTATGTATATATATCTATACCACCGCAATTTTCAAGCAATCTCTCGAATATTCTTATTATTCTCGCGCTACAGCAAATCCACCTTTCATTTATTTTCCATTGTTAAATAATGCGACGACGACATTAATTTCGTAACAGCCGCTAATTTCGTTCAAGGGGACATTATATTCTCTTAATGTTTTACAATACGAATAGCGGTTTTTTGCTTTTCTCGTATTGTAATTAATTGGGAAGATATTTTGACATATCACTTTTCGAACACGCTTGTAATAACATTTACTCACGTGACTTTTCTTTCATTTGAAACTTGAAACCTCGCTAACCGTAAGTATACATTTCCTCGAACGTGTAAGCTAGAACCCGTCCAGGCGCGCTCCATTCACCGTCTTACATTATAGAGGAGATTATCCGAGTAACCACAGCCTACCTTCTCTAACAATCTCCCTATTCCGCTTCTTCGCGAACTTCCATGTAATAAGTAACAACGCCATTTAATTATAAATGTTCGTATCCCTGGAACGAACTTACCTGGCTCCCACCTTCGGTTTAATCTTAATTACGACGGAGAGGTACGCATTCGTACCGAGAACTTAAACATCTCACATAATCAAAAGAATTATCATATTACAAGTTCAATATCTCTCTTTTCACGATAATAGTTAGAGAATTATTACAGAATAACATCATTTTTAACATATACTTTCAAAAAATTTCTTTTCGTAATAATGTAAAAAATGATTGAATAAGGAGAGAAAGAGAGAGAGAGAGACTTTCATTACAATAATAATTATTTAAAAGTTATTAAACAGATAAGGAACTTTGTTTATTCACAAACCTATGTATGAATTTCTTCACATACAAAATTTCCATATAATTTAGAGTCTGTCTATAAGTTACTGTTAAGGAAGAAATCGGTTTTACATTTGTAAAAAAGTATTTCTTTTTGTTCTGGCAATTCCTGTGTATAAAAGTTATTTAACCCTAATCTGTATCGTGAGACCAGAGAGGATCCAAAATATTTTCTTTAATTACATAGTGAAAAATTGTCTACAACAATTGTTTCTCACAATCTTACATAATTTTGAGTTACATAATTTTATTCCTTGGATTCCGTCCTTTAAAATGAAAAAAAATGTTCAATTACATTAACTTTATAAGCAAAGATATATTAATTTAAAAAGTATTACTTATACATATTTTAAAAGTAAATGTTATGAATGAATTATAGATTATTCTAGATCTCATTTAAAAGTAATACAAAAAATTTAGTGATGATTTAAAGATCTGAACCAAAAGAGTTATTTTCATAAAAAATAGTATCTTTTTATCTAATGTTCTAATAGAAAAGTATGAAAATGTAAAATATAAAGTAATGGTTTAATATAAAGATTTTTGTTATTATTTTAAATAGCAAAAATAATTTCATAATACTTAAAGTAAGTATATAAATATACAAAATAATACATAAGTATACAAAATGATTTATGTAAAGTTACATTGCGCGTTGCAGAGATTAGTTATTACATAAATAAACAAAATATTTATTTTTTCTAAATCTTCGTAACTAATCTGAACCGTAATAAAACTTTACATTGAATCATTTTGAGTATTCCTAAAGTACTTATGCAAAAAATTAAAACTTGTTATTTTTTCAATTTTTAATTAAGAAAAACCCTATTCGAAATGGATCTTAATGTTTAAATACACACACACACACACACACACACACACACACACACACACACACACACATATTTCTCTTGTGTGAATTTATATATAATACATTCTGATTTTGCATATCGCGCGCCGAAATATTTTCCAGACTTAAAACGCATTCATGAGTAGAACTAGGATAGTATAGTAATATCACTTATTATATAAATTGTACAATCATTTTAATAATTTTTTTGATTCTAATAAGCATTTTTTACAAGAATATTAGTTGTCATATGACTACATTGTATATATAACGGCAAGTATTAATAACGATGTTAGGGCAATTCAATTTTTTGAATGATGAGTCGTATCGAGGGACCGGAAGTTTAATGACTACGATGTTCTTCCACGATTGTTATCGCGCCGCGACACGCATCTTCATGCGTAATGTTAAACGATCTCTATCTTTCTCACACGACCAAGAGATGATTTTGTCTCTTGCATAGAGGCGAATCGCTGCCGTTTGACGCTGAGAATAGATTACGTTTGAGCACGTACATACATGAGCGAACGTGAACCTTTCGAGGCACTCGATGTGCTTTCGTTGCTGCTATCGCGAGGACTGCTGCAAGTTTGCGATGCAACGGAATGACGACAGATGCGTTCCAGCAACAGTTCCGCTGTCGATTCCTCGGTCGAAATTGCCATCATCGTCGGCCCATAAATATAACGAGCATTCCTCCATTCGCCGAGGCTCTCTCGGCATCGGACCGTAAAGCCCCCATAATTATTCACTCGTCGTTAAATCGGCCGCCTACGCGGCAGTTACGGCTTCCCGTCAGCCAAGTATATACCTACCATGCATACTGACTACGCGTTGCCACGATGAACGCATGTGCTTATACAGTGTGTATAACGTTTGCTCTGGAATTATCGTAAGCCTCGAGAAGCAAAGTTCTCGAATTACGAATTTTCACGTCTTTGTAAAATGCTTACAAATTCATTACGCTTTATGCCTAAATATTTGTTGTATTAAAATTAACATGAAAAAGGGGTTACATTTTTTTATAAATAAATTTTTATGCCAGCTATTACAATGATAATTACTTTCTATGCCAGCTATTACAGTGATAATTACTTTCTATTGTACTCCATACTCTCACACGTCTTAAAGTTTTTTAAGATTATAATAGTTACATCATATTAATTAGTTGGAGAACGAGATTGACGTATATAAATATATCATTCATTCTGGAATATTGTACAAAGTAATCGTTCATCGGTTTGTTTATCTAATGCATACAATTGTTCTTTACGGTTATTTTATACGACCCTTTCACAGAAAAAGACAGCAAATTACGATCGGTTGACTTTCGTTTGCATGACATTCATACTGTAATTGCATATTGACAACAAAAAATAAAGTTTTGTTTAATCCGCCTGACTTCTTCTCGCCTAAAACCGAAGAACAGTTATCATCATAGTTTTTTTACCATTTGACCATATTTATTGTATTTTTGATCTTGGTTCATCGACAATTGTTAACTTAATTATACACAACAATTTTGTATTAGAAAAAATATGGTTAATTTTCATTCGTGTGACATTAATTACGTTAATAATTGCGTGCGGTTATTTTAGATGTAGTTATCAGTGACATTAGCGTATAGTTAAAACGATTGCGTTTATTTACTGTCAACACTTTTTGTTATATTTATATTCAATGATTGTCATATAATTTTTCTTTTTTTTTCCGCTGATGAAGGACTCTGTGAAGCTCGAAATGCGTCCGGAATCATTATATATTTTTTAATGTGAGAATAAAAGATATATATCGTTTTATATTTTTTTATCTTTGCTCGTTTTAAGTTGTCCTATTTTTTATACAGATTGTAATAAATTTTTCGTTAACAAAAAATGTGAAGATGAACAACATAAAAAATTAAGAATCGTTTCATTTCGATAATTTTTTTAAATATTTCAAATATTATGTAAAAAGTTAATTTCTCTAAAGATGTTATTTTTGGAAATGCTGTATTAAAATTACTGTGTGTAGTTGTGCAAATATTTTATCTTTTTTTGAAAGCACGGTGTAAGTATTATATAACGTTTCTGATATTAGAATTTAATTTGAATCCATTCATAGGATGGATAAATTAAAATTAAAGTTAAAGTACTCAAGCACTAGTTATCGAGATTATAAGAGTAATTAAAACATTGCCTTTACCCGATCCTTTTAATTAGCCAGCGACATTATCTTTTCGATTTCCGGTACCTATGCATGCGCTTGTATTTCAATCTCTTTTGGCAGGTCGTTAGAAACGGAAAGGCAGGGATGGAAGAGTAAAAAGAAAAGAAGCGATCGAGGGGTGCAAAAGTTTTCGATGAAATCGCGAGTACCCTCGAAACTTGCCGTTCGAAAACCGTCGGAGCTGGCGGATGTACGAGATTCGGACGGAAAGCGAAAACCGTTTCGTTATAGGTGGATGGTGTCGGCTCTTCTGGGATGCAGGTGGAGGGTGGAGGGAGGGAGAGAGTCGGGACGCGCGGCGGAACGGGCCTTAATTGCCCGCGAGTTAATTAAACTGTAATTCAATCGCGCGAATTCGCCGATGTTTTATCGCGGCGCGACGCGCCGTTAAGTTCGCGCACTCGGCGATACGCTCGTTACGGAAACGGGAAAGTATATCGGACCGATGCGTTTTGCGTACGCTGAGCGAAGACGAAGGTAATTTACATAGGGGGTGAATTAAGTCTAAGTGTTGTACATATTAATGGAAACTCAAATTACTTAGAATTTAACGTGATGTTTTGAGGCATAAGCAGAGTCATATTTTAAGAATGTTTAAACGTTTCTTCTCGGCGTCCACTACGTTGGAGCAAATTAAAGTTAGTGAATAAATATTATTAGTTTGCAAATAGCAGTTCTAGTTAATTTGTTTACGACAGTAACATTCTATATACTCTTAAAACTCGCATAAAAATTGATATAAACAATAATAAGTTAATCTAGATTGCTAGATATGAATAAATCAAATAATAAAAGGGCCAATACGATTGAGACTAGATTTTGATGCCTACATTGATTGTGAGAAAAATTTTTGTTCGATAATAGTCAAGAGTCTGATCATATGAATAAGAATTCTAATCATCTCAACTAGAATTATAATAAATTTAATAAGAAAATTCTGATTTGGTCATTTTCAATTCTTTTCACTCTTTTTCCAGTATAATGTTTTATATGTAAATTCTAAATAGATATTTTAATTATGTAAAGTGTGTGCCGCTTACTGTTGGATTTGAAACGCAATCATAAACTGAAGCTCAAATAATAGTAATATTATAATTAATTTGGTCATTGATAAGAAAATTGATATAATTCTTGCGTCGGATCTAAAAAAGTCATTGCGATACCTTTCAAAATGTTTCATTATTATTTTGTATATTTAGATTGATTTCAAGCGTATCGAAATTCATCTACTGATAAATCGAATATCGCATGTGAATTTAGGCAGATTACGCCAGTGGATTTCTTAGACCAGTGGCGAGGTGAGGGCAGCGAGGGCTGCTTATTGTAATTATCCCTTCGAAGTATGTACAGCCTACCCTTGGCCAAAGGCCTCCCCTTCCGCACACGCTCCCGGGCTCGATTGTTCTTGCTCTTATGGCACCGTGCGCCACGTCTATGAAATTAAGCGTACTACCCTTCTTGCCGAAAACGCGCCTGTTCCGTCAAGATCTCTCCTCTCCCCTTTGCTCCTCGGTCCTCCTCCTGCCGATGTATCCAACGCCCTTAATTTCTCGAAGATAATTGCCGCCTCGTCTCTGTTAAACCGTCGCGATAATCGATGCGTCGCGCCAACGCCGCACCGCGATTGATGACTTCGCTCGCGCGGGCGCGCGAAACGCAAAACGAAATTACATTCTTTCGAAAGTCCTGTCTCATCCTTGGCAATTACCCAGTCAGGGAACCTCCCTCTTCTTTCTCTCCTCCCTCAGAGTAGTCAGTCTCGTTACTCGATCCGTAATTTGTTACTTATCTAGAACAAAACTTTCGATTGCTCGCGTCTCCCGGGATATGTAGACGAAGTTTCGTCGCCCTGAGCGATAAATGAGAAATTTAAAACAAGCTATTCAGTCGCACGGGGAAACATTATACTTGGCTGTCACTTTGCGTTTCATTTATCGATAGAATCAAAAATTTAATTTAGTTTATTATTATTAATCATGTTTCGTAACGATATGCTACTAAATGATCGACTTGATGAAATGATTGACTTATATTACTTAACAAAATGAAATTTCAACGTATGAGGCAGAATTGCTTGTACTCTCTCTCTCTCTCTCTCTCTCTCTCTCTCTCTCTCTCTCTCTTCATGCGAGATATTATTAAAAAGTCTCGTGATTATTTTATAGCCGTGTTTGTGAACGATCAGTACGTATACGACATATGAATTTATTGAGAGACTTGCATATGCAACATGGAACTTTGGTGGTCCGTAGTTTTTTTTCGATCGGATATGTAGATCACGTACATTTTTCGCGAAAATCATGCACCGAATTCGCGCCACGTACCGGGTCTTGCACTTTGTCGGAATGTTTGACTTCGTCGGATACATATTTCAATCGTCGTGACCGAAGAAGCAAGGGGAAAGAGGAATGGTTGTTTGCCGGTGACCAGAATTTAATATTCATCCAATCAGGGGGGGCAAATTCACTGCGCCCGAGGGTGTCACTTCTACCTCTCCTACTGCCTGCTTTTCGTTTCCTTGCCAATCGCATATTTGCTCGTTCGAGAAACTGAATAGAAAAATTTGCGATGTGAATATTTGCGACAAATGTGATCTAGTGTGTAAAGAAAGCATATTTTTAAGTAAGTTTGAAGAAAAAGATGAATTGAATTGATCTATATAAAAGCATATGAAAGCTAATACAAAATAATATTTATTTATTTATTTTTCTTTGCGTGTACATTTCCTCACTTTTTTTTGCTTACATAACAATCATTTTCATAATTTAATACGTAATTTAAGGGGTTAGATCACCCTTGTGAAGCCCTAAAATGATACCTATCTTTGGGAATTTTTTGTGTGTAAATAAATAACTTTATTTAAAATCTGCTTAGAGGGCTTCAGTATACATATACATATAACAAATTAAAAAAAATATTTTTTAAAACTTTTTTATCTTCAAAATGGCGACACACTGACTCAATCCTTTTTTCTGCAGCTCCAAATCGGTGTACATAATTCCAGAAACACAGTTTGACTTTGAATAAAATATAAAGAATTTTCATAATCTACACATCAAAGACTAGAGAAATACGTAGGGATTTTTCAAAATATTTTTCTCAAAATGGCAGTTATTTTACAAAAAACTTGCATTTTTGTCCTAAAATGTACGTATAAAAATGTTAATTGCAAAAATAGTTTTCAATATTTCGAAAAAAACTACGTACTTCTTTATAGTATGTATAAAAGCAAATCCTGTGAAAATTTCAAGTAAATCGGATAAAAACTGTAAGAGTTATGCTGTACACCAATTTAAAAAATGCCGTTCGGCAGTGCGGTGAGGCGCTTCGCTAAGACAGCTCTACAGCATGATAGTAGTGTAATTTCGCTATAAAACTATTTTCATCAACAAGTATTTCTATGACTAAAAACTAACTATTTAAGCAAAAAATTCGATTTTTTCAAACAGGAAACACCCCTTCAGGGATGGCCTAACCCCTTAATACATTGTAATTGTAATCGAAATTCTGATTCATTGAAGTTTATTAATTTTGAAATCTGGGAAAAGATGAAAACTGGGTAGAATCTCTTAAAATCGATCTATGGTAAATCTGTATAAATAAAAGTTTGTATTCTTGTTCCGACAGTTTAATTGTATGGATGATTCTCGGGCGAAAAAGAGAGCACGCGAAATGCACGTCAATAGAATGCTCGGCTAGCCGACATAAAGGGTAATATAATTTGCATTATGCTCGCGGTAGGGCGTACCCTTGTTTCGTAAGCATTGCGGAGCAAACTCAGTAACAAACCCGCGGATTCGTTCGATCAAACTTAATTAGCGCCGAATTCCAGACATAATTAAATCCGACCGCCGTGTAATTTTACGTTGGTAGATAGCTCATGAGAGATGAAGGGGCATAGAAAGGGAGGAGGAAGGGCTAATGTAAAAGAGAAAAAGCTAAGAAAAAAATAGAGGAGAAATTTTATCCACAAAGATCAAATTTTTTTTAGATAAATATAATAATGAATATATTTAAAACTTACTATACTTTTTCACTCCAACTAGGTTTCTTGTGCAATCTTGATAAAAAAATCTTAACTATTCTTTCTCTCTCTCTCTCTCTCTCTCTCTCTCTCTCTCTCTCTCTCTCTGTCTGTCTATCTCTCTACTTGAGTTACTTTTTATTTATTTTTGTCGATTTTTTAACGGTGACTTTAATTGCTGTCTAATAACTTCTATTTTATCGCGCAGAAAATGAGGTATTATCGTAAACTATTGGAAAAAATATCTACACTAAGATTTCACGCGTGTCTTGCAAGTGGGATGATAAACGTAACCAATAATGTCACAGCATTTCCCGGCAAAGCGCGGGAAGAGACAGAGAACAAGTGAGACAGAGGTAGAGGAATTCCTTGAATGCTTCTGTAGTTTAGAAGGCAGCCCCAACGTTCTTAGCTATACCCTTTCCTTTCTCGAGTACGCCCGCGCTGGTTCATTCACGATACCCTGCTCTTTAATTATAAGAAAACATTGTCCTGCGGCTGTCCACGTAAAGAATGGTATCTCAATGGCATAGAAGATTTTTTTATATTAAGAAATACTTTAATAATTTGCTAGAGAAAATTTTTTGCAAATATATGCTATCTTACAATATGTATTAATCGCGCATGTGTTCAGTATTATCTATAAAATTAAGAAGATATAATACTCTATAATCGAAAAGAGATCATAACTATCAGATTTCTTTTCTAGTTTATTATGGAGATGAAATCAGTTTGTATAGCGAGTCCTTTTCAATGAAAGTGTGAAGTACTCTTTAATGTCGCGCTCTGTCTTGATAACGTTTCTGAGCCTCATCCTAATAACAAGCAGCATTAATCACTACAGCGCTACGTTGCAATTACCATGATGGCGCTGGTTTAGCTTAGGAGCGGCGTTAAAGGCGAAGTAGGGGACTTTGTCGAGCATAAAGTCAGAGAATCAAGACGATCCGTTTTCCTATAGCAGTCTGTGAACCCTGTTCTTCGTCTTCGCCAGTGGCGCTGTCTTTATTATTTCTGCATCTATAATACATGAAAGTAAAATCAAATATAATATTTTGAATTGCTCTTATCATTTTTTCTTTTTTCGTACTTAATGTATTTTTAATGGTCTTTTACGCAGTTTTTATAATTATTTTTTTCCTGTTTTTATTTAATCATTTTACTAAACAAACGTATAGTGTTATTAATCACTTCTTGTGTCTTTTTGTTTTGATGAATAATCATAATCAGTTCTTTTCAATTAGTTCGGGGAACGAAAGAAATCATGCGATGAAACTTCGTTCTGTGATTTGGTTAGAAAAGTTAAAAGAATGTGAAAAAGCGACGAAGAGGTCCGGTGTCGCAGAAAACAATCTGGATTGTGTAGAAAAGACTTAAATATTGGAAAGGACGTTTTGTTGTCGCCTTTTCGTTCCTTCTCTTTCTCGACAAAGACGAATTTTACGCTCGTGTCATAACTGTCTTCCCCTATCTCGACAATCATGTCGTCCTTTCGCGGACTTTCCGTTCCATCCACGAATGTGATCAATGAACGGCGCAGATGCCGTTCCGGATTGTTTCAGAGTATTGTGCATTTAATCGCCCACCCCGTCACTTTGACCGCATCCCGGGGACTAGTCTCAGGATCTCCCGGGACATGGCGATTCATAAATCGAAAGTTCGAGTTCTCCCCCAATGAATATCATGTATCTCGACTGCTCTTATCGACGTTATTCTTGCGTTAACGTAAGATCGAGCGGTGACTCGCCTCTGGCTATTCTTTGTCAAATACGGAATTACCACTGGACTATTGAAAATCGAGCTTCCTTGAGGCATTAAAACATTATATAGTAATATAATTAGCATGTTTTTATCTCAGGAAGATTCTACACACGCTATTATATATTACATCCTTATAGATATTATTAATTATACCAACAATCGAATTTAAATCGGATGATTTTCACTACTCTATGAGTTAATAGCGTAAGAAAAAAAAATGCTATAAGATGTAGCTACAAAAACAACTTTGCTAAAGTATCTAAAAATTTATCTAGATTTGAAATTTTGTTGGACTATCAAAATAATTATATAAGTTGAATTTGGTTGCTAGAATATTAAAATTTTTTGCAGTATTATTGTACTTATCATATTTGAGTTTTTTATATAAATACTTTGATGGTCGAACAAAATTATTTTTAGATCTATATATTTAGTTAAATTTTTTATATTTCAATAAAATCGTTATATATACACACACACACATATATATATGTATATATATAATATATTTCCATGTACATATCTTTTTCTTTCATAAAATTATATTATATATTTTTATTCCGCAATATTGATATGAATTGAGAACAAACAAATTTTGCAATAGTATATTTAAATTTCTGGTACGATTGCTGATGTTTAAAAAAATATTGCGATTATAATTTTAGCACCACCGATAGTCGATCGTTTCCTACGTCAACGATCCGCGAATCTCGGAGAATTAAGAGGGTGTTTGCCCCTTCTTTTCGTCAGTTGTAGAACTAAGTGAGGGAAACACGGGGGAAGAGAAGTAGCGCCGCTATACTGTGGTGGCATGCGCCGCTCGCCGTCGCAGAATCCACCTCCTGTCAAGTTTAAACCCGCTACGTGACTAAGTTGCAAGCGGCCTGCTAAGATGTCCTGCTAATTTATATGTTCGCGTTAACTCGCGCCATCCCCCTTGTACACCGTAACATCTCGCCGAAGGGGTGGCGAGGAAGGGATTCGCGGAGGAAGCTTCTGTGAGAGAGAGCACGGGACGCATAAGTAATCGCCGCTATCGTGCCCGACAGATGCGCCGAAGATTCGTTGTTTCTGATAGTACAACCGCAACTATGAATCGGTCTTGGCATATCGACATTAATTTTTTTTAAATTTATATTTTAAAAAACGACATACTGCTCATATTTTTGACGTTTGATCTAACATCCATTATATTATTTCTCGAACATTCGTTATATTTAAAGCATTAAAAATAGGGTCCCGTCACAATTGTCTGGAACCTATTCGATTTTCTTGAAATATGTTGTTGAACGCAAATCTAATGGCGAATTCGATTGGAAGCACTAGTGCGCACTGGTGCATATTAAAGCCGTTGTGTACACTGATTTAATTTGAGTATAAAAATGAAATGCAAATATTTCGAATTATATATTTTACCTAATAATACAATAAAATGTATTGAGTATTTCACGATTTAATCGATTTCTATGTTTATTTATAAACATTTCTTTATGTTATTTTGTGTACGACGACTTTAATGTGCACCAGTGCGCACCGAGTGCAATCGAATTCCCTCTAAGAGAGACATATATTTTTTTATAATGTTTGAAAATTTGAAAATTAAGAGATGTGAAACGACCCCGCAAAACTTAATAGGATGGGGGTATTTTCGAAATATTAGATTTTTGAAAAATCTAAATATAGAGTTACAACATAAAATATATTTAAAAATCACATAAAAGTTTTATCTGAAATATTTTTTTATATCTCACTGTTTCTTTGATAATTAATTGATTGAAATAAAATATAAGTGTCAGTTTCAAAATTTTTTCACTTTTTAAATTTCCGATTGGACCAATATTAAAATATACGTGTCTCATACAGCGAATTCAATTGAACGCAATCAGTGCGCATTGGTATGTATATATGAAAGCTAATAGTACACAAATTGATACAAAAATGTGTGTGTTTAATATAATAATAAAAACGGATTAAATTGTGAATTCTCTTCAATACGTTTTATTGTACTGTTACTGTTAAGTAAAATATGTATTTTATAATTTAAAATGCCTTTTACTTTTACATTTATTGTCAGATTAAATCAGCGTACAACAGCTTTAATACGCACCAGTGCGTCCAATCGAATTCGTCTTTATGTTTAGCAACATATTTCAAGGAGAATCAAATCGGTTTCGGACAGTAAAAATAGACTTCTTGTAAGAAAAAAGTGTTTATGATTATAATTGCATGATAAAATAATTATGCTTAGGAATTTCATTTTTATAGTTATTACCGCTATAATATTATAGTTACTTTCAGGACCAATCATATATTCTTTTTCGTATATAGAATTGTAAATATAATTATTTTCACTAACATATACATAGATAGCAATAATAGTTATACAAATGGAGCAGTTTTACATACAATTATAGTCACAAATATCAAATATTTTTCTCTCATAATGTACATCTAACAAAATATACTTAAATAGTAGACCACATTAATTTTGATGTAATTATAAAAAAATTATATAGTTTAAAAGCGAGAAATGGTACAAATAATAAGTGAATCGAGAGGTATTTATGAGAGGTACATTTGTAAAAGCATCTGTTCAAGTTATACGCGATCTTTTCTCATGAGCAAAGTAGTTAGAGATCGTCAAAGGAATCACGTTTACTTACCTGACAGGGTTAGGTTTATGGAGCAAGGATGCTGGTCCTTAGGGCGAACTTTACGGTCGGGCCTCGAAGAGGCAGAACCGCAGAAGCTTCGAGGTTTGAGCCCTACGTATCCTGATGAATCGTTTGGTGCGCAGAACTCCTTTGAAGCGTTCTCCAGACGACCATCCTTCATTAGGCTTAATCGGAGAGAAACTCCTCCATGTCTTGCTCGAACACTTAAAAAAATTTTGTCCTAGAATAATTAGATGTCTTGCTGTTTCATTTTCACGCATGTTCAATTTTTAACTCTCAATTGAAATGTTCTTCGAACTTTGTGTTGTCAAAAATTTCTTTTTTTTCATTTCGCGAAAAAATAACAGGTATCATGAGTGAGGTCTTAAATATGTGATGGTGATTGCATCCCAATTAGGAGCCCCTATGCTCCGTACATTCCTGGTGATGGTCGCTCATATCGAATGTAACAGGCGCCCACATGTTGAAGATGCATTCGCGTGTGAATATTTGCCTAAGTGATTGCTCGTCTTAAGACGACGACGACGAGATGAGGCGCCGTTCCGATCGGATGTCCACACGTCTGCCTGACCATACCTGCATCTTCTCTACTTGTGGTTCTTGCCCGGCACGTAGCACACGAGCAACTTCGTACTCAGAGTTCCCGCTCACGGACGTCTTTGGGAAACTTAGAACAGCCTTTCCGAGGCAGATATGGGGTGAGGATGTTTTCTCTCTTTCTTCATCTACTCTCTCCCCGTTTTGTTTCTCCTTCTCTCTAGATAACTGCCTGCAATGTCGGCATGTGACGTTCCCAACAGTCTTCTTATTTTTCGCTTTTACATGAGTTATTCGATAATTGAGTATAAAATCTAAATAAAAAATTTTTTTAATAGAAAAGACAAAAAACAATTTTAGAAATGCTGGAAAATTTTGTTTTATTTGATATATTGAATAACGAAAAGCATTTTTGTGTTTATAATACTTTTAAAATTGACTATTTTTCTACGACTTTCTGTTATACTGTCAGATTTAAGTGTTATTTAATAAGTAGATTTATTAAAACTTGCCAAGTTTGGATTAATTTCTACCTTAGACGAGCATCTAGAAGCGTATTTTAGAGCAGAAAGAATACAATAGATTTGCGCCGAATAAGCTATTTTTTTTTGGTTGTGGTTGAAATATCCTATGGATAGGAACTATAAACGTAATCGCGTTTTTCCCTGACTTTTCACCTTAAGGATCAACTCTTGCAACGTAAGCCGCACATATCCAGTCCTCCGCACAGGATCGCGCAATTCGTAAACCCTTATCAAAAGCGTAGTCCCGCCAAAGCTCCGGCAGCTCTCGAGACTCGAAGGCATCGATTCCCTTCGCCTGCCCTGTCCGCTTTTCGCCTCCTCGCCTTGTTATAAATCATGAAAGCTGCAGGGTAGCGACGACGATGGTGATGGTGGTGGTAGTCCACCCCTGTGTATACTAGCGCCGCCGGGTGGACTCCGTATCCAGATCGTAGAGTGGCTTCTTTCGGTCCGGGCGGGGTCCAGGGATAGGAACGACGTCAGGAGTAAGAAGGGGTGCCCTGCGTCGACGGAGGCAAGATCAGTACATTACAGATAAAGCGAACGACTCCGGCCGTCCGGGACTTTTTTAAGCCATAAATTTGGCGAACGGCAGGGACGAGAGCGGGAGGAAGGGAGGAAGACGGCGTTGCGAGAGAAGTGTTTGCCGAACTGGTTCCTTCCTTCCTAACTCAATTGCTACGTGGTGATCTATGGTGGTCGGGGAACAGCAAAATCACAGACCCGCGTCCTCGTGCCCCGGATTTTTGCCACTCTAAAGAGAGGGTTTCTTTATTTCTACCGATGCCGCACTGATTTCGCACTATTGCACATGTTGTGTTTTTCCTTTCCGCATTATTTTCGATCCGATCGGAACGAAGAAAGGAACGATTCGATTTAAGAAGACGAATGCTATTTCATATTTTTCTTTCGAGTGTATCGGATATCTCAAGAGTTGTTATTTGTAGTTTGAATTGAACAGGTTAACAAATTTGAAGGATATTGTTATTATAATAAAAGATACAAAAAGAGTGTACATCTTTCTCGGTTTTCGAAGTTTTTAATAGGAAGTCTATTTCCTGAATATTGACAGCGAAATTTATTACAATAATAATTATACGTATTAACTACGCTACTATTACACACCACACACGCACGCACGCACGCACGCATACGCACACATACGCGCACATTTTTAAAAATCATTTTTTTTAATTATAGAAATTTTTATGTAGTTTCTTGGTTTAAAAAAAATTATAATTGTTATGTTACTATTGCAATATCATTATATTATATATATATATTTATAATGATAATTAAGTTATGTATAATTATATATGTATATTTGTACTAAATATATGAAATCATAAATTTTATTTATCATTTTACAAAATGTTACATGTATCATAACATAAAACATGTATGACCAATTGTCCATAACTGGCCATAATATGGCTATATTTTCCTTAAAAAATGAGATAAGATGCATATGTTATAATATTTTGATGATATTAAATTTTTGTTAAGTGTTTTTCCTTAACTCCGTTAGTATTTATTAATTAATCTTTAGTTATACATATATGAAGTGATACATACATGAAAAGTGACATGAAAATATAAACATTATTAAAAAATAACAAAAATGAAAGTATGTTTTTTGCATGTTAAAAAGCTATAACTATCTTGCCCAAGTTTACTCTATGTAGATTGTCTAAAATGGGATAATACTCTTAACAAGATATTTTATCGATAAGAATGTTGTTTCTTTCTTCTGCTTTCTATTTATTTCTGTAAAGTGCTATCTCAACAAAAACGTTTTCAGTTGTAAGTCTTTTTAAATCAAAGTCAAGAATCTCTCGAGAACGACACGATTTCCGTCGCATTATGGAATGGAAGAGAAATTTAAAGAGTCGGCTGGATGTTAAGGATGGGGAAAAATAAGAGATCCTATAACGAAACGATCTAATGACTGGGAATTCTCTTTATGGTTTTACAAGAATTTTGACCCCTCGGACAAAAGATAACCTGGGGAGACGATGTTTAGTTCGTATCTCCGTCTTCGTTTGTATCTTCGGAGGGTGACACCCTTTCTTTTTGTAAGCTATAAATTGTCCACAGTAGAGCCTTTATAGATACCGAGGTTGCTCGAGACAAAAGCAAAATTTTGCCAGAATTATATAGTATGCTTAATTCAAGTATCATGTCCAGATTATTGTCGGAAATATTGTCCTTAAGGGGAGATTCTAGTCTAGAGGTCTAAAATTTATGTATTTTTTACCGATTTTTTTTATAAGGAAAGGAAAGAAATATCAAAATAATGCTTTTTGCATTATATTTTTTATATTTCTACAAATAAAAAAAATTTTTTATTTTTAGAAATGTAGAAAATTGCGGCTGTAGCCTACGGGTGTATCAGAGTGTGCAGCACGTATGTGGCCAATTGGCGGAAAATCTCGACTGTCGACAGTTTATCTGAGACAAATAAACTAATGCAATTATTAAAATGTATTAAATTTGTGGAGCCATGAACCTCACTTTATTTGAAAATTTTTTTAATTTACGGAATGGCAGCCATTTGAAATTAGTGTCAATTTTCACAAACTTTTTTTCACTTTCAAAATAAGATATTATTTTATGTTCATGATATGTAGTATTTAGTCTCTTTTTTTACGTTTACGTAGAACTCGTCTAAGGCATGGATATGTTTTATCTCATTTTGAGGGACTCGGTGAAAGACACGCACGCAGCAATTGAAACGCACACTATAATGCGAGAGTCTCCCTCTTTTCGTCCCCGTACTTTATATGTGTACGTGCCTTCCATTTCCATCAGACATAATTGCATGTCTGAAAACGGATTCAGAGTAGGCAGTCGGGCAGGCAGGTAGGCATCAGGCGAACGAGCGGGAAGCGAAAGATAACATGATATATATAGTTAATTACCTTCCGGCGTTACCTGGGTGCACTGAAAGGTTGGAAGACGCGCAAATGTTTCTTCGCATTAACTTAATATTTTCCTAAACCATTCTGTAACTTCGTAGACACGTATTATATGCGTCGCCTTTACTTCTACATTTTCTGTGTCGCGAATAATTTATGACATATAAAGATATGTGAAAATTATGTGTTGTAAAGATAACTAAATTAAATTATGTTAGTACAATTTACAGAAAAAATATAAGAAGTATAAGTACAGAGTGACAACAAAGTTTGGCCACAAAGTTTTATGTTTACCAAATCATTAGTAACGTTATGTTTATAAAAAAACTCTGAAGCGCATTAGTTATATTTTATTATACATAATAAAAAATAATAATTAACACTTAAAATTGCCGTCTTTAGGTTTGATACAAGCTTCAAGGCACTTTGGGAACGCATCAATAATGATCGCATGTTTCCATGGGTAAACTCTCCCAGGTTAATAGAGTGATCTTTAGTTTACTAACAAATAAAAATCTTTTGATGTAAAATCTTTTTGATATTTAATCTTAGCTACACGCATTGGGGTTCCAGAAATCCCAGTACAATTTTCTAAGGTTGACATTTCTAAAATTGGAAGGGGAGGGTGACGTAAAAAAAGTTTGGGGTTCCCTCAGCAGGTAGACGCGGTGGCGCTGCTATTCGCAGCTGAACTATGAAATAATAAACATTTTAAATGAGTTTGAAGTCCCCGAGACTCGAATATATATTAATTTGTAACTTATAATATATTATATTATATAATATATACATGTATATATTATATGTGTGATTATATGTATCTGTGATAATATTAATATTTTTATTTTTATTTACCTGTCACATTTAAAAAATTATTTTTTAAATGTAACTAATGAAATATTATTTCCTAATAATCAGAAATATGGAACTTTCAGAAAAATTTAAAAATATTAAATTTTGCAATCTTAGTCATTTAAAATGTAACACAAAGAATTATTCCGGACCTAAGAAATTATATCGCGAGATCTATTTGGAAGAATTTAACATTTCTTTATAAATAACTCACGATAGTCTTACGGTATAATGATGCAATTTTTTAATAGTTCGAAAACTTCAAAAAGGAAGCTAATTTTATGTTCATTTAACAGATGGAGATAGTTATTAATAAGATTTAGTAAATGGACCATTTTACCTTGAGTTTTATTCCGCCTTTCTCTATGTGTTAGTAGCGCAACTCGCCGACTCGCGTAAAGGAGCACGTCAGTGTTTCGCGTCATGTCTTAGCGCCGAGACACTACCGTGTTTCCAGATGTTATTATCCAGGTAGTAAGCTGACGTTATTTGTTGTCATCATTATGTCGAAATGACGACAAATAGCGTAATGATTTGATGAATACGAAACTTTGTGACCAAATTTTTTATCATCCTGTATATTATTTTGTGTAGAATAATATCTAATATTTTCTTTTAAATTAACAACTTGGTGAACAATTTTTCCTCACATTGCTCTAATTTTCCAATGTGGAAATTCCAATAGTAACGCTGTGAACATTAAAACAAAATATTTGTTACTTATATCCCGTCGGATCCGAACGCAACTCGTTGGCTCTGAAAGGAACAGGACGCATCGTCGCGTGCCAGGATATTCCGAGTCCTGTGGAATTTCGCTCTCGTCCCGAAGGAATTCACAAGGTTGGAGTTCGGAGATCGTCGACGAGCGAACTTTTTTCGTCCGCGAACCGTCGCGTCTCGGCACCGCGTCGCCGTTTCAACGCTCTATCACACCCACGTCCGATATTCCGTCGATGGAATTCAACCTCGACGTGGCGGGCGTGAAAAGTTAAAATCGCATCAGTGAACCATTATTGTATCGCCGGTGTCGCGCGCCACCCCGCAAAAGTTAAACAATTTGCGGGGCCTTATATCGACGATGTCACGCCCTCCCCCCCTCTCTCTCTTTTTCCCCCTCCCTGCTTTCTATCATCTTCTTTTACTCATCGATCCGTTGGTTCCTTCTCCCGTCATTGCGGCGAATTCTCGTGGACCACGTGTCACTCGAGGTGGCCCTATCTTAAAACTTTCGACGACATTGTACAGCGATTTGTCGTCTTACGCGTCGTGT
>NW_017256287.1:371579-448496 GCF_001594055.1 Mycetomoellerius zeteki
CGCAAAGCATATAATAATTAAGCGGGAATTAAATTAATAATACCTTTATGTTGTATTTAAAAAAATTAATCATGTTGGTCCATATTCAGAATTTTTATCGCGTTTTTATCAATAAAAATGCGCTTTTATCTCCGAAATTTTATAATATACGTAACGTAAGGTATAGCATGTTAGCGCGCTAACATCGCGATGCATCGTTGTAAGCGCGTTCTGAATACGGGCCATTATATATATTATTTCTTATTTTGAATAGAAAATATTTAACTCTGTTGATTTGTTCAAATTTACTATATAATATCGTTTATTGATCATTTAGGTCAATATGATTTAAAAAAAGTAAAAAATTTTTACAGAAAAAAGATCTTATATTAACAGACGAAATCATCAAGTACTAAAAAAATTTCTTTAAATAAAATATTAGTAAGAAAATTAATTACATATTTTGGGGTCAAATAGATTCGGACAAATTCAATTAATTTCAATAGGACTAAGACATTGTGTGAAATGCTTGCACTTTCATGCTGATATAAAAAAATTATTTATAATACTTATACATATATATATATATATAAAAGTGTACAAAATATATATACTTGACATTTTCTTAGCTTTATTTCATCAAGTCTTGGATATTTTTTGGCAGTAGTATTGTGAGAATTACTGTACGATGCGCTTATTACCGGACATCGAAGGAACGTTCACCGAGAGAATTTGCTCAAAACAGGAGCTACGCGAAGGAAGCTTTCCTCTATCGGGAATTACTTAAACCGGCTTTACGACTACCGGAAACTACCGTCCCTGTTGAGGGGATTCCGATGCATTACCGTATTAGTCGCCGCGCTTAGAAAGGGTTCCTGCAAATGTAAAGTAGATTATAGACACGGCCCATTTTAATCCTTTCCACCCTTTTTCGCGGGCACCTGCTTGCCTAGACTTGCGTCAGTCAATGGTAGTATGCTTTATGTAGTATGTCGAAAGAGTCATGAGATCGATAACGAGTATATATAGATACATATACCTATAAATATATGTCATTTATTAATTTATCATTACATACATACATACATACATACATACGAATTATGAATTTTCAATAGACAAGTTTTCGTAGAAAATAACAATTCTCTCTAATTCGATCTTCCATAGTCTGGTAATGTATAGTCAGCGTAACAGTACTGATCGTAATTGTCTCTTTTTTTCAGTCCTGCCTACGGAATAAAACATCGGAATATGGCGAGCGTGAATCGTTTTTCAGCGATAAAATGTCTTTGTATCTTAGTGGTATAGTGTGGCAAAGTTTTCCAAGTAGCAGTGTTTGCTTGTGTGGCGTATGTTTCGATGCGCGTACAATGCCGCACGCAAATTATCGCACATGTCGCATTCCCACATTAGGAAAACTTTTATCGCGTATTTTGTTCGTTACGTGCACCAAACCATAAAAAAAACGCTGCGTTGAGTTTATATACATTTTAACGTAACGGTTGCACTACCGTCGGTATATTCCGTTACGTTACGCTATTACGCGAAGCTCGTATCATTATGGAAAATGTGTATAGATATCGCACTCGCGTGGTGATGCCGAAAGTGGCACGTTATCACAATTACAAAGGATCGCGTTATTTAGTGTCACGTGAAAATCAGCAAAATTTGCATTACCTATAATACACGTTAAAGTTACTTCACGGAATGTCGTTGAATCTCGCGTTTTCTTATTTTGATCAGAATGTATACCGTTCGTGTCTTCAGATTTTGGTCGGACTCGTCGCACGTCGCTCGTGGAAATCGTAAAAGTTTCACGGGACACGATGAATTATTCCTGCCGTGGAAACGCAAAATTGCGGGAAACTTTCCTCCGGCGAGGCGAATCGCTTCTCGTATACGTGCACGTCTATGTATGTGTGTGTACGCACGAGGCATGTGGTGTACTCGTGTGTCGACGTCGCCGGGGTCGGCAAAGACGAAGGGGTAAGAAGGGCCAGATCGCGGAATGAATGCGGGAAAGCGTAGGATCATCGAGCAGGCCGGAGGCAACTTTGTAAGAAGAGGAGGAAGGGTTAAACTCAGGCTAGGGGAATAGGCTTCTTAATGCGGGGGTGAATTTTATAGTCTTTCAAGCTGAGATATAGCTGAAAAAATACGCCACAAATTTGCAATTTTTTTACAAAGTGTTTTAGTAACTATTTCAAGTTCTGTTTTAGTAACTATCTCACGTGTTGTATATTTTGGAGCTTAGTTGAACAATATTCATACTCTTATTTGATGCAACAAATGTTTACAATATCCTGGCTGTAGTAGTATTTTTGCATAAAGTTTTTTACAGCTTTTTAAGATGTTTATTAGCATCAATATTGCAAATTAAACAAATTAAATTGCTTATTATATATAAGAGAATTTGTGACATTACTATATCAATTTCAGTTTAAGATTGGTTCCAAGACCAAAATTATTTCGGCGCGCAATTTACAGAACTAGATATATATAAAAAATAAGAATATAGATATATATAAATTCACATCAAAATATATTATAGCACTAAGACTCAAACCGATAAAGTCTTCTCGTTACTTCCTATATAAATAGCACTATATAAGTAGCTTATTTGAGGGACATCCTAGGATTATCTTTGAATATGAGACGTTTTTAGGACGTTCCTGCAGTTTTTTGGGAAGTCTGTGTTGAATGACTTATTATTGTTAGTTGTGTTTTAATATACAGTCTAAGTCTAATGTTATTTATTGTTCTTTATAACATCGGTATAATTCTTACAATGTACGTGGTATTAAATGGCATAACAAAAATAATAATTTAATTTTTTACTGATTAAAAAGAAGAAACAGGATATATATCTTGAGAAATTTTATATGAGAAACTTTTTTGAAAAATTATAATTAGTATTGTAGAATTATCGATATGTGTTCAAGTCCATCCTGTTGGCGAAGAAAGGATACAGGATGTCGCGAACACTCCGTGGATTTCACCTGCCACATCGTTGGTGCATAACACTTCGGTTTTGCTCGCTTCGGTCGTTCAGTGTCGACATCAAGTTCAATATCACTTAGGTTTATAGCAGCAATTATCATTTTACGATCAGCCCTGTATTCTTAGGGCTTTATTACCAGGCCCCGACTTGGTTCGGCGCGAGGCGTTAACACTGGTAAGAGCCATAATAACGACGAAAGAAATACCCCTTTCTCTTCGAGGCGCGAAACGATAAATGCAGTTTTGCAGTTTCCAGAAAGAGCGCTCCCCTGTCTGTTTTCGGAGAGCTTTAGGAGACTCTAAGTCCCCTTGATTTTATATACAATATATATCTTTAGGATAATTAATGCCCTTGCAACGTCAACGGCATTTTAACACATTGAAAAGAGGTTCCACGTAATTTTACTTACTCTCTCTCTCTCTCTTTCTCTTTCTCTTTATTTATCTATCTATCTCTTGCCGCCCTTTTCTTTGTTGCGAGAATAAATTTATTTAAATTCGCCCAATCGATTAGATTTGAAATTGTTAAGCAGAGGTGGGAGCGACCATCAGTGGCAGATCCCGAAGGGAGAGCGAATGGATTCCGGGCACATTTTTTTCTCGACATGTTCGGGATTCGATGTGTAATGGAAAATTTAGGGCTGCTGCGGGCGATAAATTTGCGGCTGTCCACTCGAATATTTTCCGTGTTTTAGGTGCCCAGGGATCCAGGGACTATCTTGACCGTCGCGCTTTCCCGAAGGAGACGTCCCATTGCCCTTGCATATTCACAAATCATTCGTAGATAGGGCAATGAATCCTTACCCCATGGGATACCGTCTCCTCGTTGCTCGGTTTCGTTTCTTTCTTCTTTCGAATTTATTTAAATCGCGTTAAATAATGATATAATTTGACATGCGTTTGACGCTTCTTTAGCATTTTTCTTCTATTATTTTCTTCGCTAGTATTTCTTTATATCTTATATCAATAATCGATTAAAAGTCGGTAGAATACTTTAATTTCACTTTATAGTTTTTAAAATTTATAAATATAATATCAATTACTTAGAAAAGAAATACGAGTATATCATCGCGATATTTTAAGTTTAAGTATTAGTTAGATCGGCAAAGAAAGGAAACGATTGCATTCACCATTTCATTTATCAGAAGTGCGTTCTGTCGCGGCTGCAATGTTAATGGTATCCAATTGTCGAGATGCAATCTTCGATGGCCAGTGTCTGAACTTCGATTGTGGCTGGCTGACGTAGGCTGTCGCATGAACTGGTGCTAACTGTTAGTATGTAGATACGTCGAGAGCAGTCGATACGTTACACCGTGTGACATCGTGGACGTCGGTGTGAACCCGCTAGAAACGACGGCCCGTTCCCATGTGGCAGGCTAGTAATAGGAGTTGGCGAAACCTGTCAAACTTTTCAAAGAGATACGAGTCAAATTTCTCCCAGTCGACACGATAAATATGAGATAAATTAAAAGCGCGCTCTTCTCCTCATCACTTTAACGCGGATAGCATGGCAAGTGAGATATGCTTTGAAGGAGCTTTTAACAATTTTTTTTTGTTAACTTTTCAACGAGACGACTCAGTCATAAAATACAGACCACATGAAAAACTAAAGATAAAAGATTAATGCGATGCATTCGTAGCAACATGTTTTTATTTGCACAAAAATGAAACTGACGGATTTTGCGCGTTAGCGAGAGAAAAGTCGGAGAACTACTTGGAAAACGATCGATATGGTGACTAGTATTTTCGGTTTGCTGTATGGTGTAGAAAGTTCTTCTTTGACGAGTCGGTTGGTGACAAAAAAACGGCGGACAGGACAACTTGTTACTTAAACCGCGTACTGCGAAGTCAGAAGGATTTCTCTCGATGTTGCGGCAAACTCCTCCTTTGTTTCTTTATACAGAAGAGTCGACGGGCATTCGCGTCTCCAGTTTTGTTTCGGCATTTCTTAATAATCCACGTGAATAAAAAAGCGGTAGTCTCGTCATATTTATCTCTCTTTTTATATTCTGGATATTATTTATTGCATTTTATATGTGTCTGGTTTCTGGTATGATCTCTTGATGACTTTTTTCTATTTATATATTTTAAAACGATCTTCATGTTGTTGTAGTCTTAATTAGGTTTACATTGTTCATTTTTCGCTTTAATTACTGTTGAAGAAGGCTTTATGAGTTCGAAACGCATCTTTGTTTCAATTACTTATTTTGATTAAAATATCTGTAATAAATTATATTATTTTTTTACTACATCTATTTGCTCGTCTCTTGGCCATTCATCCTATACTGTACGTCTGTCTCTCTTCTTTGCATCTATTTTTTCAGAGATTATATCTTTGTATTTTTATTTTTTTTTCTTTATTAAAAAGTTTTTCTTTTCTTTCTTTTTTTACACGCGCAAGAAGCTTATGTTCACTCTATTATTTTCTATGTTACGTAATATCCGGGATAATCAAGTTCCTCAGTTCTCAGTGAATTATCCGTAAGAGAGGGACTTGTCACGAAATCATCCCTTCATTGGGGACAACTTCGTAGTTGATAAGTTGCGATATAACAGATGATAATTGCATCGATCAATGACTAAAAGAATGCCGGAAATGTGTATATCTTGAATTATTAATATAATCGTCTTATTAATATATTGTTATCATAGAAAAGAGTTATAAAAATATATATTTATCAATAATATGAATGATATTATAGAATGATCGCATCGAGATGTGGGTTTTTTTTATTAAACATAACTTCTCACGAGTTTTTTTCTCAATTAAAAAATTCTGCGAGTTTAGTGTAAAATGTATATGACGATATTACTGCGAGAGGATATTGTCTCTCATGGATTTTCTTCTCATCAAATGAGTTTTCCTTGCCTGGCTAATTCCCATCTATCTCCCTCTCTCTTTTGCTGGCTATCCCGCATCTCGCGGCAGTACGTAATTAAAATTGCAAATCCGAGTTAACCAGTATACCCAGGCGTCTCGTTCTAGTCAAAGGCCCTTTCGCGGACCACGCGCATTTGCGATACAAACAAATTTGTTTATTTTTATTTGGCTTTCACGAACCTCTAGAAAAGGAGATTGCCGGTCACCCAGGGGCGGTGAGGAAGGACGAGACGATTGTGGGGCGAGGGTGACCTGAGGGCGGGGAGAATCGAGACCGAGGAAGCTTGGAAAAAGTTACACTCACCCGCCACGAGGCGGTTCATTAGGTATTGTAATCCGCGCCGGTTCCGCCGCTAATGAAGATAATGGCATTAAAGCATTTGGCAGGTACCAAACGGAGTGCACAAAGCCGATCGTTAATTCGATCACAGCAATATTGGCGAGCGGAAGAAAAAGACTCGAGGCCCTGAGTTGCTTGTAAACTCCACGCCCGACAGTTAATGACACCGAGTGTTCCGCGAGTTCGAAATGGTAAGACGGGACGCTGAGAGCCTTTGAAATATAAGATCTTGATTGACTTGTCCCAGATGCATTAACAATAATTTGATTAATTTCTATCGAACCGCGATACGTTTTCCTCAAGTTATTTCGTCTCTCAATTACGTAATAAAGTTTTGTAACAAACATAAATTTGCACTTGAAGACTTTATATAAAAATGATGTGAGTCAAAGCTAAAAAATTTTCGGACAGGCCAATTTGGTGAATAATTTTCAATTAATAGTAAGAGAAATATAAAAAATCTTTAATATCTCTCTTACAAATATTAAACATTTTGTTTTAGAAAATAATTTTGTAATTACTTATTTTATCGAATTTTTTGGTTTTACAAGATAGATCAAGTTATTATTGAAAAATCCATATCTAATTGATGAATATTTTTTTGTTTCAACGCGTTAAAGAAAGAGTAGGAAATCGAAATAATATCTAAAATTTTATTCAAAAATTTTATATATTATACATTTATGAGAATATTTTTCTTATTAATTTATATCTAATTACAGAAAGTGAGCTAAATTATTAGATTTAGGTTCGTTGAGAAATCTTTATTTAATAATAGCCTGTAATAGGCACTAGTTTGCAGTAGATTAGTTAAATTATTGAATGCTTAGATCAAATTATGATATTGTTTCGTATAGTTCAATTTAGATCGAAATAAATGTCATATTATAACGTGTAATTGTAATTTCTCGTGATATGTAATCTCGAGGGGGTCGCTTTACTTAAATGACATGCCGTTAATGGAAAACCCGACATTACAGGGGGCAGAGGGGCAGCTCGTACGGACAGCAGATACGAGACTCGCCTCGGTGGAACTGTGTGTGTCTTAGAAAGTAAACAAGTTGCTGGTCGCCCAGTAAATATAGCGTTAATAAAATATACGTACTCGCCGACCGTTGCCGGCGCTCTTCTAACGTTTACTCCTGTGCTATCAAGCGGCCTTAATTCCCGTTGAACTCTTGGTAATTATGGTAGTTTAGTGCCGCATGGCGCTACGAAGAAAAAGGGAGGCGGCGACAGAGAGCCCAAGCGCGGGCCGTTAAATATTCAAATTGTATTTAAATTGTTACCGTTACTTCGGCGTTATTCGTTCGTCTCATTTGCCTCCACCTTTCATCGAGGTTCTTCGCGAGTCTTATCTTTCTTTTTCTTGTATTTAGAACTTAAATTTCGCGAACTCGATATTTGTTTTATGAGAGTTCATCTGATATTGAACAATATCATACATATATGCCTAACATCATAAATTTTTCAAATATGTGTGCATTTAGTTGAAAAACATTAAATATGAATTTAATTTTATTTATCAGGATTCTTGATAGAAATATGTTGTTTTTCTAGCATCCATTTATTTACTATCTCATATTACTTTCTCATTTAGTTGTAACGATACTGCGTAGGGAATGGATGAGAACTTGATAGAATTTTATTGAATGGCTGAGAAGCAGGTTTCCTAGTAAAAATATGTGCAATTTACGTAAACACTTGCCCAATTATTGTACACTTAATAGATTATTATTAGTTAAAATATTGCATAATTTCTAAAGTTCGCCCTTTTATTCAACTCAATTTTTCCTCATTCGCCTCGAGGCTTCATCTGGTTCACAGCTCGCGATCTTTACATCCGTAGGATCGCTAAACGGAAGATAAAAAGCAGCCCTCGACAGGTTTTAACGTTCTCGATATAGTCGAAGTATATATTGCAAGAAGGAAGAAGAGAGAGATGCGGCCAGCAGGCTCGAAGGGCCGAGACTAAGGTGGTTTTCCGTAGGTGATGTTGTAGCCCCAGGGGTTGTCGAAAGGTAGTGGTTCAGTGCGCGGAGGCGGAGTAGTGTGTGGGCGAAATGAAGCATTCCTTTACGAGGGCTCTTACTGCTCGTAAAGTCGACTTTATGATGATAATTACAGGAGAGGGTAGTAAATCTGGTTGGCGAAAGGCTTCGCTCGGCCGAACCAGCTTGTAGGTACTACGGTTCGGCCAACGCGTCCTTCCGGTAACACGTATACGCGAGCGTGTAAACGCGCGTTCCTCAACTTCGTAACATGCTGGGAGAACTAGGTACGCTAGGTAAAAATAACGCTGTCGCGCTGCTATGCGCTGAGTGTCCGCAGGCACCGGATCTTCGCATTATCTTCACAGGGATTCTTCTGCGAAACGGTCACTGACGTAATCATTAGGTTCATTAGGTTCGCGATTGAGCCACCTTTATGACAAAATGGAGGAACTACTTTTATGCGGAAACTGCTTCGCACAGTTCGAGATACGACATCTACTACCGTATTTTACTGTGATAATATAATAAAGAAAAAAAAGTTTTGCAATGACGCCGAGAAACCGGTAACTTAGCGAAGAAAAGTTTAATGTATTACGTTAGTCTTGATGACTCGACTATCACTAAGTACCGTATTGATATCACATTTAAGTATGCTTGCTGTCGCGATATATTCTGAGGTGGTGTGTGAAGAGTAAAACCATCTGTAACAAATTTCCGCGAGCCGGCTATGAGACCACCTCGTCACAAAGTAGTTAATAATTACTACTAATTGCCATGAAACGGCGCAGCATCCCGCCTGGCATTGCACAATTATGAACTTTGTTGCGGCTAAATTTCCTTCTATCGTTTTACCCGCGCTGGCGGAAACTTTGCAACTCGTGCCATTGCATATCTCAGATGCAAGTATTTCCCTAGATAGAGAAACGTTTTGTATCACACATATATTTATGAAATATAATATATATAATTGTGATATAGATATCACATAACCATATTTATACTCTTTCATATGTGTATTAAATATTGCTTACTTTCTCTCAATTGCAAACTTGGCAAAGAATTAATCGATATTTTTAAGTAAAATTTTAATTCTGTCCTTTCTTTCATTTTTGATTTTCTTTAATTTTAATAGATTATCTTTAATTTTAATACACACACACACACACACACACACACACACACAAAATAAATGATTTTTATATTTGTTATTTGTGTAAAAAATTATAAAAAATTTTTCTGTGATATAAAAATATTCTCTGTTAAATTTCATGTTTTCGATAATTTCGTATATAAAAGAGCGATTTTGTAGAAGGATTACGACAAGTTGGTGAGATTTCCAGTTCTTCGTGAATCTCTCTCTCGCGTGTATCTAGAAGCAGTTATCGGCGGGTGCAATCAAGCAAATCATGAAGTTGTTTGGAGAATCCGGCCGGCGGGGTCGACAGGGTCGCACAAGGATGCCCTTAAGTGCCCTAAGGAGACTCCTTTTCGTTTCAACCCCACTGGTCTGACGCCCTTACGTTCACGAGCTGGTGTACGAGCAGCGAACGAGGGGGTCGCTCGATGGAGTAGTCGTTCGGATATGAGCATCGGCATCCTAGGAACTATGTATGTTCAGTTCAGATCCATAGTATTGTATTTATGTTCTACTCATGTCAACAAGAGTTTAACCTTTTCTAATCGACGTATGTAATATAATATATTTCGTCGAATTTTCTTAAGTTGATGGATTTCGTGAAGCTTTTTGTTTTCCTTCTAGATTAATAAACTTTTCATCAAAGTTTTTTTACGTTTATTTCCTTTTAATTTCTTAATTGCGGCATTTAATGTCGATAGATTTTACGTGTAGCAAAGAAAATCGTCTTTCTTTTTTTTCGAGTTTAAGCGTTTTTTATATTTTATACAGTCAGGAAATTTTAGTGCGTCGCAAAACGTTTGTATTTTTTAGAGACTTTGTCGAAGTACGGGTTATGCGTCAGCGTGAATGCTTTGCATCTCTGAGCATCGCTCTTCGTCGACTGCAAGGTACCTTTCGACTTCGTTTCCATATCGAATTACATACGAGAAAAAGTTTCAGGTCTGGCTTCGAGGGGACGAGGTATAAGTTTGATATGGATATAGGGAGTCGAATATCTCTGCCTATCTCGTTTCCTCGTCTTCTTCACGGTATATGCCGCGGCAACCGACACCCTGACGTTTCCCAATACTTTTTCAGGTGATAGAACGATCTCTGATTTGTCCCTGGCTTTAATCTCAAAATTGTCCAACGTTCAAAGCAATATACGAACTTACAATTTTCGCTACTATGTCAAATCTTTTAAAAGGATACATAAAAATTTAATGTTAGCTTAACATTTATCGAGAGATTTATGTACAATAACACATAAAAAAATCAATAGTAATATTTTTTTAATTAAGAAAGAAAGGCTTTTTTGCCGAATTATCATCAGTTATAAATTTATAATTTATTAATAATAACATCGGATTGATAATCGATTATTGAATTCTTTAATAGTTTTTCAATAGATAACGTTAAATTTTTATCTTAACACAATTTGCAACGCGACGGGGTCGCAAAGGTTCAGCTATGGTCAACAGTTTACATGCAAAGTGTCCGAGCAACTGGCTAAGAGTTAATTTGTCAATATTGCTAATCATGCGCACCGTAATCAAATAAATCGACCAAGTTCTGGCGACGGTCCGTGCAGAATCAATTTGCTTCCTCCTGGCCTTCCAGTCGCCTGGGTTTGCGCAAGGAATTGGCCACTCTGAATTCAGGCGGTGGTCCATTCATCTGGAAACACGATACAAACTGCGGGAATGTGGCAAGGAAAGACGATTTATTGTTCTCCGTCGGGTACTATTTTAGTTTTAGCGGACACATTTTCTATCTTTTTCAGTATTTGACAATTGATAATGCAAAATTTTAAGTAGGAAACAAATAATAAGGGAAAAAAAACTTAAAATAAACGTTCAATTCGCGGATATTAATGACTTTTTAAAAATGTAATTTTTATACAGTTTCATAAAAATAACTCGAGCGCAAAATATTTTTCATGACGACGACAATTAAACTGTAATATGAGGTCGTTCTACAGTTAATAATAGAATGCGATTGACAAGAGTGTCGAAGGCATCGCGAATAGTCTAAATTCGAATTAGATATCTGAGAAACGAAGACGACGGCTGCCTTCGGAAAAGGATATCGGTAAAGAGAAGGTAGTAGGAGGAAGCATTTGTAATTCCGATTAGTCGGGACCTGGTGCAGTCGCCGAGGAGAAGACACCGAACTTACTTCCAGAGAACTTACATGCAGCGCGCGGCACTTTTAGCTCGCACGTTTCAACAGTCTTCGGGGGTAAGGAGGGTGGCCTTGCGGCACTCGCGAGACGGGAATATTCGAGACTAGTACGTACTACTGCCACTCCTATACGTGACGTCGAGATGTACGGCTCTCTCTTCCTTCCTCTATCCTCTCATGTCTCCCTTTCGCCCATTCTCCCCGATCCTCCTCATCGTTCACCGCTCTCTCTCTTTCTCTCTCTTTCTCTCTCTCTCTCTCTCTCTCTCTGTCTCTCTCCCATTCGTTCCCTCTCGCTCGCTCTCTATCTCTCATGAATAGCATTGCGATAAATTCGATTAAAACTTCCGTGGTCCTCGGTGGCTTCCATCCCACCCCCGCATGTCGCATGAGGAGAGGGGAAAGGACAGGGGACAAGAAGTCGCGGAAAATCCAGTAAACAGTCGTCATGGCTCGATCGATGAATGCAGTGTACTGCTGAAAGCCAGCCGACTGAATCCGTCTCTGATCGGTATTATCAGTAATTTAAAGTTGGCACGGAGTGGGGTAGGTAGCATTTCGAAGCCGAATGACATCGGTATCGCCCGTGATTCCGGCGTGCGCAAGTAGCTAGAACGCATCGCTACGATTCACTGCCACGATGCGACGTAATGTCGGCATCTGCACGTATCTGTAGAAAACCGCGGTTGCGGCCAGCTTTTATGGAAGAAATTTTTTCCTGTTAAATAATGATAAGAGGATAATCGAGTTATCCAAAGTATTAGAGAATTACTCAGAAATTGAGTCAAGGACGCATGTAATTTCTGTGTTTAATAAAATTTTAACGCTAAATACATTTATCACAATTATTAATACTTAATTCCAAAACTAAACGTACAATATTAATAAGTATAATTGTATCTACGTAACTATCTCCAACTTTTTTAAATATTACATTATATTAGTTGGAAAATTTGTGTTAAATTAATAAAAAAATAGAAAGTAACATATATAAATGTTATGTAAAAATTAACACAAAAAATGTAACACTGACAATTTGCAAATAAACTGGAAACATATTTCTTTAGTAAAATTAATATTTATAATGTATTAAATTTACACATCTTTTTTATTCTTTTATCTTAGAAATTATGTAAACGTATATATTATCTTTATGTTATTTGTTCACTTATTATAAATTGTGTTATTTTAACATTAAGAAATGTTAATTATCAATTTAACACAAAATATTCAAATAATGTAATCGCATTTGTTAAATTAATACTCGGATATGTTAAAAATTCAATATAAAAATTGTAACAAGAACTTTTAACACAAGTGCAACATTTTTTGACTGTGTACAAATTATCTTTAATAATATATAATTTTATTTTTATTACAAATTCTGACTGCAAATGATTTGAATAACCGCTTATACGTATATCATTCTGTGGAAAATTTGTTTCTTTTACGCAATGAAACACGCGAATTATTCTTATCTATCATCATTAAATGGCCAATATACTTCTAGCAAGGTCACTCAGTTAATTCTCCGACACTTTGTATTGCTTTTTGTGCCGTTCTTAATTACTGCTTGTTCCTCGTTGTGAGCCTCGGAGTTGGATGAGGAAGCAGGTTTCGACGACCTGGTGTGGTTCATAACTCATCTTCAGGAGCAATGGAAAAAAGCTCGGGCCTTTCTAGGTATAGCGGATGGTGAAAGAGGAGCTCTTCGAGGAGAAACATGCTGCTCGCTCCTACGGCACATACTTGAGAAAGTTTCGGGTTCGCGGCAGGATAGCGGACGTAGCAGAGGGGCGCGAAACAGTTTTGAAGTGCTTGCTAAATGTTGCGGAAAATAATGACTGATGGTGGTTGCGCCCCAAGCGGGATCGGCCTGTCCTCGGCCATCGTCAACATGATAACCATCGTTACCGGTAACATCGACACTTCCTTTTACCAAGAACGCTGATAATTACCGGTATCCTTGGTATTCATTAGGTTGCACTTGCCCGAATCTATCTTTCCTATGCTTGTATTGTTTTAATTGAAGATCTCGAAATAATCGTTGTGTAGGAAATTTTAAAAATTTATTCGAATCATCTGTACATTGAGAAGTAAATCTGATTAGAATTGAAAGTTTTTTGAAGACTTTCTGATCTTTGAAAACTAATTTTTAAAAATCTTCATCAACTCGTCAATTTTATTTGTAATTAATTGGACTTTACATCGTGAAAAGTTTCGTGAATATGGTCTCTATATCGTGCGAATGGAAAGCAATCGAAGAGCAGGAAAGTAATAAGATCAGTTTTCAAGTTTTACGATTTCCTCCTGACATAATGTCACGACTGCCACGAGTGTTTTAAAAATTTTAGAGCCGCGCGAAAAGTATATATCATTAGGAGAATTAATTTAGGACAAATCTGTATATATAAAAGATAAAGATTTTGAAAATCTGAGAACTTATACAGCAGATAATACATAAAACAATTTATCGTACTTGTAGAATAAATAATTTGCGATTTATCAGTGATACTGTTAATTGCGAATTATACGAGCGGAATTGTAAATAATTGCATTTGTCTTCCTCATTACTTGACTAGCCTCTTTAAATTTGCCAATATATTTGGCTGCCGGTGGCGAAGAGGTTGTTGTTGTGACTTTGAGTACGCGCACCCAGAACCGAGTTCGAAACGGAGGCGTATTGTCCAAGAGTTCGGAGTAGGTATTGTCGACCCTTCCAATATATCATCGTGCCAGGACACCAACTTTGGCCAATAATCCCCTAAACATACTTAGACCAGCTGAATGCCACTGACGCCCCGTGGCATCTAAGCCGAATTGAAAATGAATCATGTCGATCGGACCTTTCGTGCCTAATGTTCCAACAGCTACTTCCAATATTTTGTCTGAATAGTTCCGTCTTGCGATGTAATATTTCGGAATACTTGTCAAGATTGATTACGCTTGTTTTATTTTCGTTCTCTGAATTGCAAGTATAAAATTCGAAATTGAAAGCAAAATCCATAAAGCGTATAAACTTTACTTTTTATAGAAACTTTTTAAATATATCTAAAATAGATTTATAATAAAAAATATTTATAAACAAGATAATTCTCCCGTTGTCTGCGGATTTAATATTAAATAAATGATAATAGTACGTTTTTTTAGAATCGTTAGAACAATTAAACTTTTACTACTTAAAACATTCGTAGAAAGAAATGAAATTAGGACAAAGAGATCGGGAGAGACAGTGTTTTGGAGATGCATGAATTCTGAGAGTGTAACGAAAGAAGAGCATGATCTCATCAGACATTGTTTGTATCATACGTTAAAATACATCCGAAAATGTGAATTTTATTCGCGGAGGGGATCTATCCCCTCCGCGAGTCTTAAGTTTTCGACTCTAGCAGTGTCAGTGGTTTACGAGTTCCAGTTTTCGCGGACATCTTGTACGGGGGGAGGGGGGCAGTACGTATACACGCACAGACGGTACGTACACAGATGCGAATGGAGTCTGCCAGAACGTTTCTGGAGTAGGTAACTACTTGTTGTTTACGGGGAAGTAACTTTCCTGCGAACGAATCGGCTCGCGCGAGAACTTTCCAGGATGTATGCTCTTCAAAGTTAATGCTCCGGTAACGGCACTGCCTGCTGTAGTGTCCTCGAGGGCTTTTCGTCCTCCTTCGACACTGGGTCTCGGTTAATAATTCTTCGTCGCTTCTGTTTGAAAAGACGAACATCGGAAGGGGAAACAAACGATGCGCTGTTAACTTTAAGTCTTAGTGTCCTTCTAAATCGCTCTTTTTGTAACTGCAATTGAAATTGTTTGTAATAAGGAGGCGACACTGTATTTTTCAATTAATGAATTATCTACTTTGTATTTTAAAAAATAGGGATACGTTGATTAACACAAGAAGTTGGTATATTTCTGGATCATGTATGAATAATACAGTGAAGAAAATGTTCTCCAAACCAATTATAGGAAACAAAAGTTTTTAAAACTGGAATATACGTGTAGGATGTACAGAGTCTATCAATTTCATTATTCATCTCTTAGTGAAACAAAGCAATATTTAACTAAGTTTTAAAATATAGTCAAGTTTCTTTGCTTTTCTGTAATAATCGTAACTTGTTCCATTGCTGTTTGAGAATTTTAATTATAGCTCATAATAAAATTATTGCACATATCTAAGGAAAGATTTTAGCTAAATAATTAAAAATACTGATTAATATTTTCTAATTTTAGAATACTATATTGCAGCTCAATATTTCTGCTACAGAAATTAATTTTAAATTAGAGAAACTATCTTTAGATGAAAAAAAGTGTTAGAATTTCAGAAAAATTTTATATACGTAAGCAATAAATAATAAAAATTAACAGAAAAGGAAACATAAAACTCAGGGGAATGAAAGGGGAATCTTGAAAGAATTTCTTTTCAACTCTCGCATTTTAATGTGTCGCGTGCAATTGCGATTACACGTGTTATTGATGCAACTTTTTTCTCGGATATTGGTGCAAGATATTGAACTGGAAAGAATAGGGCTGTTAAAGCTGGGCAGTTGGGATGCACGAACCGAAACATTGTGCGTGTGCAGATCGCTGACGAGAATTAGAACGAAAAGCGCGGGTGGATGAACAAGTGGGTGGCCAGGGGTTGAAAGGAGGTAGGAGGTGAGGCTGGGGTGGTGGTGTAAATCGGATGGTGGAGGTGGTATCGAGGTCAGTGCGTTTTTCGCCTGCGCGTCATGATGCGCGTTACGGCCCTGCACAAGGTGGGTCGACAGGACGGTGGGCGTCTGCGTCCTTAGTGCGCCGGCCGGGTTTTGAACCTCGAACCCACGATTGGGCTTCCACCATGGTACCAGGAACGCCCAGGATCCGCCAAAACCCGCGGGATGGTATGTACGTGGGCGGTAGATACGCCTCCGTGCCTTTTCTTCTTCCTCTTCTTCTGCTTGCTACCCTTATTCCACTTCCTTTTTCTTCCATCCCCGTTTTCTCCTCCTCCTCTTCCTCCTCCTCCTCCTCGTCCTCCTCCTCCTCCTACTTCTCCTTCTCTTCGTTCTGCTTTTCTTTCACTTTTTTTCCCCGTTGCTAAGGCACGCAGTTGAGCAGCTCGTTCCACTATGGTGCACCTATGTGCCCAGATGTTGCGGTGACGTTTTTCCTTTTCTTGTCTTAACGCTTGAGCTTTTACGGCAGCGCGCGCGACACGCTTCACAACGATTTTCTCTTTTTTTTTTTAGTAAATGAATATTGCCGCAATATTAAAATCAAAATTCTTAAAGTTACAGAATGTCAGTAGTTCAGTTGCGATGGTAGTAATATTGATTTTTGACATTTTATCAAATTTATTTAGGATTTGTTTTGCTGTCGTTTCTGCACCTTTTCTCATGAGCAGCTTTCTAGCTGAAGAAACTATGATAAGTAGTCAGTCGTAAAGACTTGTCGGTTTGTTTGCCAATCACTTACGGCGATTCGTATAACTTATCCAAGATACAGATCTCAGCCTCTTATATTGCAGTGCTGAAACGAAGAAGTAGATTTAGTGCTTACATGTATTTAGCCTGGAACCTATAAAACCGAATGACTCGAACTTTGTCCGATAAAAGGCGTATTCCTTCCCTGTTGTACGCTGGTTCTGAAATATCTTCGATTCAACCGCCATCTAATAGTAAGTTTCAAGTCGATTTTTTCTCAAAAATTTATAAAAATATTTCCTAATTTATTTAACATTGTAAATTGATGATCTTTGTAGTCAAGCTTTTAGCATATAAATAAGTGATTAAACTATTTTTAATTAAACTTACATATATTGTATTATAATAGAAACTAAATACAAAATTGGTTTTAAATTATTTTTGACATAATATACACATGATACAAAAATTAAAATATAGCATATGATGACTTTCTATCAAGTCTTTCTTATTTGATAATATACAATAGAAAATGATATAAATAGACGCACAAATATAGGCAGATTATTATAAATCATATTGTTAGAAAAGAAATTTAAAGAATGATAATTTATTTAAGATACATAAAATAAAGACAATTTATTTAAAAAACATGCAATCAATAATTTCTGCATTTTTCTTAAGTAGATCAATAAATGTCATGATTTCTAATCTTTCAAACATGTCCTGTCACATCAGTCGTATTTGACAGCTTCTATAGTCGCATCTATGAACATGGTAGATTGGCAAGGAAGGATTGGGTTAAGAAGGGGTGGTAAAAGGTCTCTCAGCGGACGCGAAAGCCGTTAATGCCAAGAGAGAGCCGAGAGGTAGTAGGTTTCTCCCTTCGGTAAACCGAGTTACGCGACTCGGAGAACCCTTTGCTTCTTTCCGGATCTAATTAGGGGCCCTTTAGAGCGGTGTAATGCGCCTTTAATCCAGTGGAGGCATCGCCCATAGGCGCCCCGTTGCTTCGTTCTCCTCTTCGCGAGCTACTTTCCGTGCCTTCGGCTAGCGATATCAGTTCCACTGACGGTCTACAGAGCGAGACCAACATCGACTAATGATTCCCAAAGGTATGCGATATATACTGGATTAATCGTCGTCATCCTCGATAGTTTGGATGGCTTGATCATCCGGGCGGGGACCTTCGTGTACCTAAATGGCCACAACGAATTATTTAGCAGAAGGGAAATAAGCATATGGTACTTTAAGAGAGAAATCGCATCTCTTCTCTGTCGTGATCAGCATCTTATTTCACTTAATGAGAATATCATACTAATGCATCAATTTGCTATCAAAAATATATTTTGCTATATCAACCTTTATTACTACATTAGAACATATATTAGAGAACCTCTAAAACTAGATATTAAATTAAGAATAATTAAATTTTCTTAATGCTAGATACCAATTCATTTTTAAGTTTAAGATAGAAAATTAAAAAATTCGTTTTATTTCAGAAAAATATTTTTTTTAATTCTAAATATTTTTTTTACGAAGCATTAAATTAACGTTTCATTAATGCTTATAATAAAATTAATGTTATAGAGGATAAAAATTGCAACAAATAATCATTTTGTTAATCGTTCTGCTATAAAAAGGTCAAATTCGTATTTTTTCAAAGAACATATTAAAAAAAATAGTTTCCATTAATTGTATCGTAGCATTGTATATTTGCTCTTACGTTGTCTTTCCTAGAAGTTTAAACGTATTGTAATATAATTATTAATAATTTCAATGCATCTGTTTTTAAAGTCCATTGAAATGATTTACGTTGATATAAATACTGTCTCTAAATAATATATAATATATTATATATCCAAAGTTTCTATACGTTAGGATTACTGCTTCAACGCGCACTACGTATTATGCAAAATCGATACATTCTCTTTGTTTTCGAAGTTAGGAGTGACTCTTTTGTCGACGATTTCCAACACGATTTCGAGGGATAGCCGCTATTTAAAGACAATTTAATAGCGCGGACACGTCGTTTTATTGACTTATTTGTTTGCGTGAATTTCGAACGGGTTGTTTTCGTCGGCTATGGCATGTCCAGTGGTCTTATGCGCAGAGACACTCCATTATTTACAATTCTTACGAGAGACATTCTTACGATTTTGCCATCCGCTCTCAATCAGTTCATTGTCGTTTAGTGTAATATCAGAAAGCTGACACTAAAGATCTTTATGACATGAAAATGGCGCTTGCAGTTTTGAGAGAGAGAGAAAAATTGCAATTTTCTTTTAGTAAAATTGAATTCAAAATTCTACATCTCAATCGCGAGATAAATTACTTTCCGAATAAGTAATATTATTTCACTTTTAATATCTACAAATATTTAAATGAAAACAATTTCATAAACGTTTATTTCGTAAATGGCGTAAATTGTAATATAAAACATATGAATTATTAAGCAGTCTTATATTAAGTCTTTGAATAAAAAATATAAAATATTAGATACTTAATCGGCAATCGCTTTAGATAATTTAATATCTATTTTAACATAAAAGGATAAGATCTACTTAATATTATTATAAATACTAATTAAAATTACATCTATACTTTTTGCAATGACATAATTAAATCTTGCCTTAACAAAAGAGACGCGATATATAATATGAAAATTGTTAGATAATGCTTTGCAAACGAAGTCGGCAACGATTTCCTGAAATCATGTTTGTCGATTAAGAGACGCAAGGAAAGGTATGGAGGTCGTTTGGCTTCTGCATCGTCCGAGGTAGGAAAGAGGCAGGAGATCGGGGACTACCCCCTCGAGACGTATAACAGGCTTAGAGGGGAACCGAGTAACTCCGTATTTAACCCTCTCACACGGCGGAGGAACGTGCACCACACGAGTTAAAAGACGACCAAGCTTGAGTGCCTTGCCGTGTTGATGCCGCGAGGGATGCGGTCACCCTCTCGGACCTTTCGTTCGACGACAATTAGCCTTCCACTCTAGAAGTACCGTCTCCCTTCATCCCTGAAAACGTCTCTGGTGACAATTAGAGCGATACATCGACCAAAGGTGTCCACAAAGTCTTCTGTCGAGATTATTGAAAATTCGCAATTGTGACGACACAAAAAAAAAAATATAATTTAACTTGATGAAACGCGAACATGTGATGTATCCATTGCATTTACATTTTCAAGATGATCCTCTTTTGTAGATACTCACACTTTATTCGAGGGATATTCTGAGAATGTTCTTAGGACGTAAAAACATTTTCTGGATATCTTTAGAATGTCCCTGGAGGTCTGTGCTGTATAAGTATTAGATTTCTGATCAGCTTTTTTTAAATCTTCCTAGTTTACAATTAAGACATTATGTAATTGTATCTTCAATTGATAAGATAGGAGATAGAAACAGTACAGACAATGTTCGTGACGATTTTGCGAGGGTAGTACGTGGCTTGAAAGAGCATTATGGGAAAAATATGTGAAACTGGGGGAGAATATTATCATAGCGGTCATCGTGATGTACGTGTAACGTAATACATAAAATATTTATAGCATAGAGGGGTTGGTGCATCGCGACGATGCGGTCATACGAAACATGTGGTGCTACTTCTGCCTCGATATTTCATCTTAGATACTCAAGAACAATCTTTTTATCGGCACCCAAGAGAACTCGTTGGGCCTTTATCAAAGAACGTCGGACGATCTACCGTTCCCTGAAATCTAACCAGACGGCGAGAGACAAACTTCCTAGTCGTGAGCGAAATGATAAGTCTTGGAAAGATCTTATTCGGAATTCCCCAAGGATATTTTGACTTTACTATCACAGGAATATCGTTGATATTACTAAATACTTTAGCTCACATGACTTATTTTCGTTATCATCATTAGATAAAGATATACATTTATGATCATTTATTGACACTAGAGTGTCAACGTGTCAAGTGTCAACGTTTCCTATTTACTGAAAGGATCAAACGAGTATAAGTTATTATAAAAATAAAGAAAGTGATGAAAATCAAATATTTCATGATTATAAAGGACATTATTATTGAAAAATTAAAAAATTTTTTAATTATACCATTTATATAAGAAATATAATATTAATCTATAAAAAATAAAAACGGTTAATAATGATCGCTCCTACTTTTAGTGTGAATCTAGTGTTATTTAAGTATTATCATCGTATTATTTCGTGATCTCGTTTCAAAGAATACATATTGAATCGTCACGAAGATAGTCAAGTAATCAAAACCGTTAGTGTGCCTTCGCATCACTGTCATCACGAATTTAAATTCGTTTAAGCACGAAATCGTTTAAACAAGATTACGTGCCGATGGCAATATTGAAGTGTTCACCAAGTAATTCGATTTTACGGTGTTCTACTTTTAATTAGCATTTTGCACTTGATACGGTCGATTCAAAGATAGTTTATATCAGCGGACTAAATTAGCGATTGCATAAATTCATTGCCAAGAAGTTAGCGTTTACTTCGAAAGCGCGGAACTTGGAAGAGGTAGGAACACGTTGGCGCGTAAGAGCTTGTGGATTCCGGCGAGACCGGAAACGGCGGTCGATTCGATGATCCGCGGGACTAGCCCGAGGAACGAAAGTGGGATGGAGGGTTTCCGGGCAGGAAGAGTGGATGCGGGGAAGAGAGGCGAGGGCGAGAAGAAAATATTCAGAATTTAGCACGCTTATTTCACGGTCGCGGACGGCACGCGGACGAAAGTGTTTCGAACAAAGTTTTAACCGTGTCTAATGGCGAAACTTGGCGAACTCGGCTCCGGAGTTCGACTGCTGGTAACCGCGGACGTAGGACGGCGGCAGGGAAATGCAAGTGAGGAAAGTGTCGTAAAAAATATTTTAACGATAGTCCACTTCCTTACAGAGAACTTCCCTATTTGCCTGTTCCCCTCTTGACTATCTGTCGTTTGTATTTATTTGGCGTAATACTCGCCTCGTCTCACCACAACTCGTAAGGACTCGACTCTGTTTCCATCGCAAACCTTGACCTATCCCCGTACAGTAGGGTAGTACGACCTTGGTAGGAGCGAGTGACCTTGAATATTACTGCGCGAAGACTCCCTCGCGACTCGATACCAAAGTTCCCAAGACTTTCCGCGGCGCGAAAGCGAAGAGCTTCGTTGTCCTGAGCGCAGACTCCGTAAAGTTTGGTTACCTGGTTGAGTTCTATAACCTGTGTTACGAACGGATCTAATTCCAACTTCGTCGAGTACTTTTACAATTTCTCTAAATCTTTCAGTCTTGTCGAGACCCCATAATTTTTTGCTAAAGTAAATCGACATGGGAAAAATAAAATCTTGCAGTGTAATTGACATTACAGTTATTATAGACTTACACTACACTCTCTTTTTAAAAATATCTTTTTAAATAATATATATCTTATTTTTAACATTTTTTTCATCGTGATAAAGCACAATTTGACCTTTCAATAATTATGTTCTTTATACTCATGTAAAATATTTGATTTTTCATCACTTTTTTTATTTTTAATCTATTCGCTGGACCTTTTAGTAAAACATTGATGCTACTCATGTTAATGAATGACTACGCAGAAAATAAGTTATGTAAGCTAAGATAATTTATAATAGTATTAACAGTATTCTTGTTATTTATTATATTTTTTTAAATGGATTTTGAATGTCAAAAATTAGTTAATTCAATTTCAAATTAATTGTATTAAGTAAATAAATTTGCTGTTGTTATTATATTGTTTTTAGTTATTTTTGGTTCGACTTACTTTTCGGGATATACCATTGTACGAATGTTACCGGAGGCTCTAGAAGGAGCACGAAGAGAATCGTTGCGGAAAGGGTCGGGTAAACCTTCAGTGGTTTCTCGTAGGGTGCTAGTATATCCCCAGGAGGTGGCGGTACAACGGTACCGTTGAACTTGCTGTTTAGCCCGGTTCTGCGTCAGTGCCACTGGTAGAGAGGGTCGGCAGTAGCAATGGTTAGTGCACGGCCAAGTAAGTTTGGCGTTATAGTCAACGGAATAAAATGGTTCCGCCTGTAGGTGGGAGCCAAGCTGCGCTCATGAAGGCCCGGGACCGTTGCTCTGGCCTGGGGCGTTTCGAGCCAGTCTGCGGAGCCCCTAGAAACAAGCGGGTTACGAAGGGAAGCAGCGGGGGAGAGGGTGGATTGCGTCCTAGAAACACAAGCTGCACCAGGAGAACCAGCATCCCAAGGCTTCCTATCCGCTACGAACGAGTTGGCAATTAACTCGTCCCCCCCCCCCTATCTCTCTCTCTCTCTTTCTCTCTCAACCCCTCTTCTCTCTCTCTCGCTCTCTCTAAGAAGAAAAGGCTATTAGTAGAAAATGGAACATTATTTAATGTAAATTTTGATGATATTGATAATGTATTTCAATAGGAACTATTTTTGTTTTTTACCATAATTAATATAATATCTTATAGGACCGTATATGTGAGAACACAACTTATAGAAATCAATGCCTCAAATGGATCTTAAATGCTTGTATAATGAATGTCACTTAGTATTATTGAGATCGTTCTAAGATGCGAAAAAGCATCAAATTGTTAAACTGCTAGTCAATTTAACTCGTGATATTACTGCGGTAGTTTAGTATATAGAGTTTGCGTGTCAAGACCGAAAAATCATTTTCGGGGGGCGCGCATTTTAAAGGACTACATATATAGTATATAAATTCATACAGAATCATACATATAAAACCCAGCTACACCGTTTAAGATATTGATTTTTATAGGTTGTGTTTTAATATAATTAGTTGAAATTTTTAAATATTGTTTATATGTTATATTACTAATAAGAGAACCGTCGGAACTGTCGCTCAACAATTTTGGTGGGCTTTGGATATAATAAAGCATCAAAAAATATACCTATATTTTTTTTATTTGCTTATGTAAAGGTTTAGAGATTAAAACAATCTTTCGAAAATAATAACGGATTTTTTTTTATTTTCTATGGCAAAGAATATCTTCGAAATTATGAGGTATATAAAAAAAATGTTTTATACAAAAGTTTTATGATATTTTATACCTACTCCTAATAACGGTGTATTTACATTTTTCGAAAATGTCGAAAATCAAAAAATTTGTTATTTTCGAGGGTTTGTTTTGATTTTTAAACCTTACAGCAGATAAAAAAATATGGATTTAATATTATTTCATGCTCTACAATATACAAGATGTCCCGTTAAGTTTTTGCCAATCGCTTTTGTGTAGATAGAGCGGACTAAACTGAGTCGAAAAGTCCTCTATCATTTTACAATTTTCGCAATGATTAACAAGATATTAATTACTAAAAATCACTGAATATTGATTTTCAATAATTTTTTACTCAAATACTATCAACTTGACAGAAAAATAGCGAGAGACAAAAATTCTTTATTTTCTTCTCATAAAATTCTGAGAATTTTTTCAGAATTTTTTCAGAATTTTTTAATATACCGTATTTTCTCATGTTGGTAAGAATAAGAAAATGCAGTAAAAAATTGATAAAAAATTCTAAAAAAATTTTTAGAGTTCTATGAAAAGAAAATAAATGATTTTTGTCTCTTGCAGTTTTTCTGTCAAGTTGATAGTATTTGAGTATTTTCTATAAAGTTGACCCCGTCCACTCTATCTGTACAAAAGCGATTGGCAAAAACTTACGGGACATCCTGTATATATCTAAAATCGATCAAAGTCGATAAGGGACAATTCCGACAGTTCCTTTCTAAGTACCTAATAAATATGTCGCAAAACTAATGTTGCGTAAATTTTTGAAATAAAGCGCTTTTAATATTCGTAATGTACGAACTATCACGTCGAGCATATAACGTTTTAGTATCAGATTTTCCTTCATGAATCCAGAATAATTTTCCCTGAAGCAAAAACAAGAGTTTTATTCTAAATAGGAGTCGTGTTATCATTTACGCGCTTTGATGTTGCGTGGAGAGTGTTATATGCACAGGTACACGCATGTATGATCGTATCGTATTTAAAAAGAACTCAAGGCCGAGCCCTATGTATACAGCTTGGCGTGCGTGCGCGCCCTTAAGAAACGATACGCGTGTCTATAGATATCTCGTGCATATCGGTCACGTACGTGTTGTATCTCAGGCGGGGTGCAAGGTCCCCGTGTCGGCCATATATCAGTGACGAACGGACAGGATACTGTGCTATAGCCCGTTTGTCGTATCCATCCTCCCTTCATCCATTCCCCGGGTGTTCGTCCTCCTTTTACTCCCGAGGCTCTCCGGTCAGCCTGTCCGTACCATTGCTGTCTGCTCGGAGGTGGCACTACCGAGGGAAGAAGGGGGTGGATGGCGGGTCGCTGGAAGTGTCGCTAACTATTTTACGTAACTTTGCCGACAGTTTGGCCCGCGTTGACCACGTACGTCCGGTTCTGCGCTCCCACGGGAGCGGTCGCGAGGGGGAAAACGGGTTTTCGCGTGGGAGCGAAGGGTCTGAAGGGGGAAAACGGGGCGGACGAGAGAGACGAGCAGGGCCCGGTTGAGACGCAGCCACGGGTTGGCGAGCGCCAAGGGTAGTTTCACCACGGTGTCCCAAGATATGCATACGTGACGGACACGCGGACTGGAAACGTGACCGTTGCCGTGCGTCCCAAAACATCCTCTTTCCGTGAAAGATCCTTGCGCTTCGATTCCCCCAGCGATCGCGTAGGATAAGGGATGCTTCGATTTAAATTGTAAAATTTATTCCCTTCGGGATACATCACCATGTGAATGCGTAAGGAAAAGACAGAAGAATATATCGAATAGAATTATTTCTTTTTCGTTAATTTTATTTCAATACGTCACGTATATACATATACATGTGATGCTGTGAATTTATATACATTCTTGAGAAAATATTAATATTATAGCTATTTTAAACTTCTATATTATCGTAGAATGGAACTAGATTGCAGCAGCAAAGCTAACTTTGCACCATGCTCAATAAAGATTATACGTAGGAATAAGGATTATACGTAGGAAACTGAGAAAGTTTTGAGATTTTTGTAAAATTTTTTTCTCCTTTTTAATATAATAATTCTTTAGTGTGGATACTAGCTGCAACAGTATTGATTGTGTTTGTATCATACATTTTTTAAAATAATTTTGATGAGATCATAATGTGTTAAAAGTTATACGTAGGAATTTTTTTGTTAAATCTTTCATATACCAAAATCAAATAATACACATCACCATGTACTAGTATTTTAGTATTTAATATTACAAAGAAATAATTTGTTAGTTTTATATTTACAAGATTTCATTAGTTGCTTACTCATTAAATGTCTGAAACTCTAGAGTTTTAAACTTGGAAAAATCCTTTTTATCTTATCGTCAAAATTATTTTTATTGATAGAATTTAATATCTCTTGTGATATCATTTTTCCTCTTTATAAAATGTAAATTCTTTCAATCGCTTTTACGAAAGAAAGCTCATAACTTTATTTGTTATTCCGTGAGATAATATCTTTTGCTTATCTATTGGGGAAGTGCACTGATCGTTTCGAAGATTTCGGTACTGAATCACGACTATCTAACGTATCGACTAGCAATATAACTAAATTATCGACTGGAGAACAATCGTGGACTGTCGTGAGAAGGCACGATTCCGACAACGAATCGTCGGTGAAGTAATTCGCCGCTAATAAAAATCGTTCTACCGACGTATGGCGGTAGTGGCGAAACGTTAATGACCATTGGATACGACCCCATAATTACTACGATAAATCGCAAATGTTGGTGCTACAATGCATCCCACGCGACATCGTTACGACTTCCTACCCTCCTATCCTTCGTTTCAGGCCGCTTCTCAGGGGATAGAACATTCTTATAGATTCTTATATATGTATTCTGTGAAAATTATTTATCTTTCAAAAACATGCAAGCTTTTTTAAATCGTTTTAATACATGTTCTATTTTTCGTTTATTATTTTTAAAATTTATAAAATACATTTGAGATATTGTTATTTACAGTTAATTATTGTAATTATTTTATAAAAATGATTGTTACTACTATTGTTAATATGTTTTTATAATATCTAATTTAAAAATAGTGATATACAATTCATATCTTAATTATTATTTGTTTCCATACTACATAACTATTTTATTTACATACTTTTTATTATTTTTAAATAATATTTCTTTATTAAATTTAATATCAAATATCATATTACGTTAATATTATTCTAGTTTTTTAGTTACTTCTAGAATACAAAATATTCAATTTGTGAGATGAGCGAACAACATCGTGTTTTCGCTATCTCTCTTAGAACCAGTCGGCCAATCAGAATGAGATGCTTGGGGACGGGGTGCTTGGAAACGTTTGCTCTCAACAAAGACAAAGGTGTCAGTTCTCTCAAGGATATCTCGGAAGCGTCAATCCTTTCGATCGGACAGCTCGAAATGGAAGGGGCCATTGTTTTTGCCTTTGGTTCTCATTCCGCCCTCTTACATCCCCGTTTTCTACTCTCGACCAGTTTCTGCTGGGGATTCTTCTCTCGCCTTCGATTCGAAGAGGGAAAGGTGGAGACTGCGAGGAATCAATTATGGAACTTTTCAAATTTGTCAGTAATATTGAGATTTCTTTTATGCCCGGGAAGCTCATAATTGAAGTCTATCGGAGGACGAGGCGAAGACTTCGTATGCCCGGGATAGTACGGGAGGAAAGGGAGGTGAGAGGGGGTGAACTTTTTGTTTTTCACTCGACCATTGTTTCCTATTGCCCGAGCCCATCAGGATTCCTCCTCCCTCTCTTTCGCGCTTGTTCATTTCTCCGTGAGGGAACGAGGACGTTCCTTCCACGTCGCGTAGATGGCTTCTGTTCAATTTTGCGCACTCGCGAAGCCCTGTCTCCCATGAAAATGGCCCGCAAATCGGAAGAAAACTGTCGTCTTAAAAGGAGCTGAAGGTTCATAAAATCTTATCGTCTCATTCGTACTTGTCGCGTGCCAAAACCAAATAAGTCTATCAGCCAGATAGATATGCGTGACTATCGTATTTTCGTAAATCAGAAAGAATGGATATATTTGTTCCTGCGAAAGAGACCTTCGTGTAAAAATCTTTCTGATAAATTGTTTCTAAGTTTATCCCTCTCTCAGACATAATCAGCATGTTTTTCATAATTTTTAATGAATGTTTTGATCTTTTGCCATCTTTTTATTTGGAAGACGGAGATTAATCTGAAGTTAATGAGATTGTATAATATTAAATTTTAAATAGAAGTGCTCTGCAGAATACCCCCCAAAAAAATATTGTTTTTATCACTATATTTTTTAATAGTATGCGTAGAAACATAGAATTAAATTACCCTTATGAGATAAAATAAGGAACTTTAAGCTTTCTGAGCAATATTTTTTATTTTCCTTTTGCAGAATGAATTTTTAAGATAATTATGCGTGAATTGCTATGGATCAATCCATTTAAAGGTAGAGGTGTGAATAGTTGTTAGGGATTGAATTGCAATCGAAAATTAATTTGAATCTTTTTGGAATACAAAACGTTTGAGGTTTTTAAATGTCAGAGTGTTATCATATAAGAAAGAAGTAATTATTTGAATTTGTGGAGTATTCTTTAGAGAAATGATATTAATCGAAATCGAAAGAAAACATGATGTACAATGTTGTTTATACTCGCAGAGAACTTTTGAAAATATGCCATACTTGCGAGTAAGGGAATGACAGTTCGATTGCTATAAGATACAAAGTTACGCAAATCAAACATTGAGTTTCTCCACTTGCAATAGTCTCTCGTCAATGTTTTCAAGTCGGCAACAGAATTCGATGCGATCGTGGTTTTCCACAAGCTCTCTTCTTCTTGCATTCCTCTGAATATAAATATTTGGACGGTGATTTTCTCTTGAGTTGCACTCGCGTTTACGAACGATTGTTTTCAATCGCCGAATGAAAGTTCCCTGGTAAGACGAGCACGCTTAATTGCCCGGTTGTTCGGATCACTGGCTCGTTGTAACCGTGTTACAGGCGAAATTAATACGCCGCCGTCGTATCTCGTGCTCTCATTTTCATTAAAATAAAATTAAAATAAAATTTCCATTGACTTGAAGAGAAGTTCGTCGGTCCAAACGGTGAAATTTCAACGTGACACAATCGAGGGGAATTAGGTTCTCGAAAGACTCGTATCCCCTGGGCGCTATAATATTTGATGGATAAAATATTGTATTTCCCTCGACGCCGCATACTGTCGCGTAATTGTGTAGCGCACGCGTTATGCGATATTCGAGCGAATTAATAAACATTACTAATTAGAATAATGAATCGCGACGCAGGTATGTTATTAATTCGCGATCCAAAATAATGTGATGTATTTTATGTGACTGTGCGTGTGTGTATCTGTCAGGTCGCTTTTATATTCTACCAACTTTTGTCCGCGGTGTACGATTCACGCTCTGGTGGACATGTCCTTCTCCGTTTTCTACCTGTTCGTTTCGAAAGTTGCCTGAATGATGCTCCGCGTTTACGGAATGCTCTCAATGTGTTTCAAGGGAGAGAGAGAGAGAGAGAGAGAGAAAACAGTCTCGGGTTGGAGAATGAGTGAGGGCAGGACGCAAAAAGGATTGGAGCACATTGAGGGCAGCGCGTGCGGTCGGATTGTTACAAGGAAACAATAATAAAAGTTGCATTAATTAAGAGGGTAGTTGCGTACAGCGGAGGTGCTCATTAGACGGAAACCTTCCGTTCCGCCGGTTTATCGACACGTGCGGCTCTTGCGTTTTTGTTGTTTTGCTTATTGATAACGACTACCGTTGGTAAGCTCGCTGTTTATAATAGTATTACTGTAACAATGTCAAGCATCGCGGTACGATTTGTATAAGGTGCCATTTATTTTTCGACAATGCAAATTTATAATAGTAAAATAGTAGCCATTATTTATTTCTTTATTATAAATACGGTTTATTGCGTTTTAAGCTGCAATAAAAAATTATGTATTCTATTAAGATTTTCAAAGTTGTACTATCTCATTTTTTTTAAAGAAATAGTTCGTATAATCAATTCCGTTTTATTATCATGTGTAAATTATTGTTTCTTTCTCGTTCAAATACACGTATAATTATGAACAAAATTTGATCCACGTTCTGAAATATTTTCTCAAGTCGGAGCATTGCGAAGATTTCCCGTTTTAGTAGTGCATGCAATATTCGAGACTTCAAGATTCTCGTCTCATCTTGCCTTGAATATCAAGATGATATTAAGACAATATTCATTTAATAAATTTTGATACGAGACAATATTGCCTTTCTAAGATCAATATTCTTGACTCAACAATATCGAAAATATCGAATATCAAATGATTAAATATATGTTTAGAAAACAGATATATATAGGTGTATTAAGCAATACAATAGGTGTTTTAAACTTTAATCAGTAAGAAATTGATCAATTACAGTCGAATGCGAAGAGAATAAGCGACTGTGATTCGTCCATTTCTTACGGCTTAATTTCTAAGGCTTAAAAACCTATTGTAGATCCGGGCTAATTCTATATATGTCTATAGGTTATACCCCCACTAATGTTTCCCCCATTTTCTTCTGTTAGAGAGAGAACGAATACTTAGATTGTGTTCTCATCCTTTCACACGCGTTAATCATCGATATCCTTATCTCTGACATATGGCAATGCTTGGTCTATCTATATTATGTCTATGCGCGCTGCCAACTCACTGTACACGCTGTCTTCTTCCGATTAATTGCGTTCAGCAGAACGTTTATTTTGTAACTGTTGGAAGTTTCCTTCGCACTGATTGGATTATACTTTTAGATCTAGAAGTATGATTTTATCTCAGCAGATAATCATAAAACGGTTGCAAAACTGTTGCGTTTTGCTGAACGCAGCCAATCAAAGATTTTTTAAATTAAAAAATTTGTAAAAAAAATCAATATTTTCAAAAATCTCGAAATCGAGACGAGATTTATTTTCGATCTCGATAACGAGATCGAGACGAGAATTAATTTTTCAATGTTTTTGCGAGATGAGACAATATTTAAAAAATGATCGTCTTGTCTCGTCTTAGTGCATCACTACGTTTTAGAGTGTTCATGAGGCTCGCTGTTATTGTATCTTCAAAACGATATTATCCTATTTCTGCACCCTTATGAGCTCTACAGTCCCCGTCCACAATTATCTCATCAATTTTCATTATATATTACTCCACATCGCGGCGGCACATCGGCGCTGATTAAAGCCACGTCAGGTTTACTATGTTTTCTTGTCGATGTGTGTGTGTGTGTGTGTGTGTGTGTGTGTGTGTGCATTTGTTCGTTCGCGACTACGATGACTATACGCAGTAATTAAGAACTGCGCTTTGAGAGCGTCGGCTATTATTTGCACTCATTGCGTAATTGATCGATCGCACTTCGAAGTTACACCGTATTCGACGATGACTGAACGACGTTGATATTTAGGGCAAGATGAGATAATTATGACATGGGGTGTGTGATAGGTGGGTAGGGAGAAGGAAAGTCGCAAATATTCCGAAGCCACCATTGCGTCATAATATCGACGTAACGTCACGATGAGGTAATTGATTGAATTTCTATAGATGTAGACGTGATAGACTATTGAACAGATCGATTTTAACAAACTTTAATGTAATGAAAACGTAACAACGTATTTAAAAAGTCAAAGATTTAACTCTCTAGGAATCGTCTTGTCATTACAAAAACCATTTTTTAAACTAATTTTGCTAAACAATAATAAACGATTTATTAAGACTGTATGTGAATACACAATAAGTAAGAGTTTAATGTCTATTACGGTCGAAGCTGGATCTTAGATGCTTTTTTAAATAATTTCAATGTGAATTTTTGTACTAAATATGTAGTCATTTGAACTGCGCGCCGAAATAATTTTTCGGACTTATAAACGCAATTAAACTACTACAGTAATATACCAAATTAAATTGATAAGCAATTTAATAATTTGATATTAAATTTGGCATTCTATTATAAAGATGTTAATGCACTGAAAAATAAATTTACTAAAAAACTAAATAATTTTACTAAAAAAATGTTTTATAAATAAAGAATCTACCGATATACATTTTATTGATGTATAACGACATATAACTGTTCTGGCGGTTAGAAGTATATTTTAGTGTTCAATGCTATGTATATTTTCATTTTTAGTTTTTAAGGAGATGATAGAAGCGGCGGCTGAACTTGATGTCGATAAAACAAATTTTTCATTCTAAAGTAAAATAAGTATTATATATGTGTAATAAGTAAAACATTATATATGTGTAATAAGTAATACATTATATATAACAATACATTCCTATTCTGCTATATTCTATACATCACATGAATGCTAGATTATGAATATTCATCAGAGATTATACTTTTCTGTTCACTTTTCTTATAAAATCGTAATTTAAAGGTCTCATTATGTTCTTATAAATTGTTTAAATGTGGGAAAATTATTTTTTGTTTATACATACGTGGAATTATTTATATATACCCCTACAGCACAAAATTGCACAAAAGTTGCAGCAACACTACTACAATATTGCAGCAACATTGCATGTTGCAACGATATTGCTGCAAATTTTGTGCTGTATATGGGTATATATATATATATATATGTGTAAAGAAATAACTTATGTGGTGTAACAGGAAACTATAACTTACAATTTTTTTTTGTTTTTCATACAGGTTTGTGTTTTTCCATTTGGATTTTTTCTTTTATTCTGGAGAAGGATTTTTTATTCTGTCTAAGGAAAACAAAGAAAATTGAAAAATATGAAATGAGCGTTTCATCGGTATTATAAACGACTCTAGCTCTTATAAATGTAACTATCTGCAAAGAGATTCCAAATTTATCCTGAATTAATTTATTCTGAATTTAATTTAAAAATGAATGTTGCAAATATGCAACACTGGTCCCTAGAAAGTTAATAATCGGTAGGTATAATCAATAATGAGACGTGTTCTATTACAATTTCTCGAGAAATCGTCACATCACGAAGGAATTATCAGAGAAGTGGAGACGGGGAAAACTGGATGGACGATTAAATCCCCTTAATTGTCAGAGTTAAATAATTCACTGTCAATCTTTTCACCCTTCCCGCAGCGAATTGTAGTGCACAAGCGAGCGAGAAAGAGCTAAAAGTGTGCGGGGCGCGCCGTCATGCCGTCTTTTAATTACTCTACCCCAAACGCGCGCGCGGCAAATAATATAATTCATTTCACTGTTTGAATCATCGAAGGGCACTGGATTACCGATCTCTTTCGTTTTCACTTTCTAAGCACAATTGAAGGTCCTAAATATTTACTTTGAACTTTCGGTACTTATATGTATATCATAATAAACGTTTTAAAGATTAGTTTAAAGAATTTTAACTTTAAAAAATAATGGCCAAAACTTTATTTATTGTATTATAAATAGCAAAATTTCGTTTATAATAAATGCAGCTAAACACGAATATAATATTCTTAATTTTTTGAGGATTAATCTATATTTATATTTCATATATCTTGGAACATCATATCAGCAGATTAGATAATTAATTAATTAACTTTTCGATGTATACGTATTTTCGAATATAATCTAAAAGTTCTGGACTTTATGTGGTAACTTCCATGACAAAGAGATGCTTTTAATTGTTACTCTAGTGTCTCGATCTTCGATTTCTCCCGCTAGAGAGCTTCAGACACCGAGTCGAACATCGTGAATCGACTAATAAGAGGCCCGCTAAAGGATAGTGCGGTAATAGAAGGAAGCGGGATACCTGAGTCGCGCCCTACGCAGAGTAACCCTATAGAAATTCGTACCGCAATTACGTGGTGTGGCCGCGTTCACGCGAATCCTGGCTAATCCTGTGAATGTGGCCACCGAACCGTGGCCGGACGACTCCGGGTGTTCGTCGAGAACGACAATGGACGAATCGCGCTCAGGGACAAAGATCTCAGGCACCAATTAATGTCCAATGACGTCCTTTGAAAGGTGCTCTGGGTGATGATGCAACGCGAAACACTTGTTTCCAAGCACTTTCGGTAAAGCGTACGCGGTAATTAAAAATAACTGTTAGTTAAAATTGCCGACGATAATCGGTGGAAAGATATGTGTTTTCTTAACTAATATTTAATGGAGTATAATTAGCACTCGATATTCATTCCGGTTATCCTTTTTATTACTACACAATAATATTCATACTTTAGCAACGATTGTCACTCGGACATAAGAGCATAGGTTACTTCGTATTAGAACCCTTAGTATTTCATATTACGAGTTCCACACCTTACGGTTTTACCGCCACATTTTACCTCCACGCTTTACGATCATCAAATCTAACTTCTGTAATTAAACAATTCGACATATCCCGTATTTTTCTATGAATACGATTTTACTCTATCATTACATGAAAAATTTATTACCAAATATTTACTTATTAAATAATAAACAAAGTTTAATGACTCATCTCAATGAAACTTGAAGACATCCAAATTTTAAAATCTTTTTTTACAACGACTACAGACACGATCTAATAATGCATTTTCCACTAAATTGTTAACCTAAGAGCAATAAATTCATAGTACAATCAACAGATAGCATTTATTAGTTTAACAGAAACGCCGCTATTTCATATTAGGCGCCTATTTCACAATAGGGGGCTTTCTTTTACTCTCTAAATCTTGTGGAGTGAAACCTTACTCGAAGAGGCTGAAAATTGAGCCAGAAGAGTGAAAATACTATCATTCTTGTTCAAGAATGGCTGATTTTCACTCTTTTTAGAGTGAAATTTACTCTTTCAGAATAAGATTCACTTCAAAGGAGTGAAATCTCAATCCCTTTTTTAGAATGAGGTTTCATCTACCCTGATATTACACTTCTAAAAAGGGATTGAGATTTCATTCCTTTGGAATGAATTTCATTCTAAAAAAGCAAATCTCACTCTAAAAAGAGCAAAAATCTGCTACTCTTTTTTCAAGCCTAGCTCAATTTTCAGTCTCTTCGAGTGAGATAATTTACTCCACGAGGTTTAGAGAGTAGGAAGATAACATATATTTCATGCCACTAAAGCAATAAATAAAAGTATATTTTCAAAGTAATGGATTACATTGTGTCTTATCAACTGCGAAAATAAAATTTCAGCTACATATTACGTTAACAGATGGAATCAGAGATATTTTGATTTATTATTATTCTGGATATGGAATGAGTCTAACTATATTTCAATTCTTTTTCTATTTCGCTCGTCTCATCAATTTTCTTTCCGAACATCTTCATTTTTTAAAGGAATGAAATTGTCTACAAACGCATTCACAGGTGTTATACGGTTTGAGGAGGCGTAGGAAGAGTAAAAGCTCGGGGTTGCACACCACTCTTGGATTTATGTCACATACCATCGCGTCGTCGTGATATTACCGCGCGGAGTCGCGCGAATATGCGTACCGCCATTCACGGTCGGCGGCAGTTGGTCGCGGCGCATAGTAGACGCCGACTGCCGTGGGAGCAGGCGACAATGGGGTGGTTGGCTGCGCCGGGCGGCGTGTAAGGTAAATTTGAGAGAGCGGCAAGACTAGATATCTAATTAACAGCCAGCGACAATGGGAGAACCATCCGTCGTAGCCGTGTGAATCGTATCTGCTTTGGGTCCCGTTTCTCCACGCTCGTTCGCGAGCGCGTGTACACGTGCGACGCGCGAGTCAAGGGGGTGGTTTTCCGAGTAGGGTGCACTATTCATCCGTGATGCGGGAAACGACGTTTTCCTCTGTCCCCTATCCAGCTTGCCACTCGCGGCACCTCCCTTTTTTATGCCAGTCTTGTAAAATCGTCTCGAGCAATGATTCGGCATGATTTTTCTGCGTCAGTTAGAAACGCGAACGCATTTCTTCCGCAATTTTGCGCTTGAATTCACGAAATCGATCTTTCTATGAGTTGCACCTTAAGTCCATTAGTAGACTTACTGCAATTACATTTTTATATTTTGCAATGTTCTTTTTGTTTATGTCGATGCGAAATTTCATGGAAAGTTGAAAACAGTAAAGTATTGCATTCCTGTTTTTAACCTTTCACTGACTACTGGGCTACGTTCAGTATTATCATCTGGGTGCATCCAGATGTTGTTTTATCCTTGTTTAACATTCGTGAACCAGGATAAAACAACATCTGAGTGTATTCGGACGATGATTCTAAACGCAACCCTGGGATCTTTAAAGGCATCATCAATATTTTGATTGTGAATTTTGATAGATAAATTTGAATATGTAAAAAATAAGTAAAATTCTAATACGATTTTTATTTTTTGATGATAGAAACTCGTTAAAGCTTTAATAAACATATCACAATTTTTTAGATTTTTATGTAATCCGAAATAACAAAAGAATTTGTTTTATTTCTTAAAGACTCTTATTGTTAACAGAATAGTCAAAATTTATGTTGTCGAGGGAGGGTTAAACAACCCTTCGCACATAGAATGGTTTCTTGATTCTTCATATCTCTTTCTCGTTTATCTATAATGCTTGTTTTTATTAATGCAGATTTATTTTATAAATCTCGCGATTCGACTTATTCTTCATTTTTTTCCAGTTCTAAGAATTAGAAAAAGATCAAGAATAAGTTGAACCGATTAAAGTTGAACCGAGATTAAAGTTAATTCACATTGATGGCAACGGGCATAAAGTTATTTTTGATACTTAGGTCCATATCACTTTCTATACTTTATGCATTAATTCGTTTAAGCTTTAGATAAAAATTTGCATGGAGTATGTGTTTCCCAGGGGCGGTCACATTTGCAATATTAATGTGTTTTCACGGTGAATTTGCCGTGCCGCTTAACAATAACCCGCTCTGCGTAGCAACCGTTTTTGACGAAATACAGGCAAAGTTGTAATCCGACACTTCGATGGTCCTGGCAGCGCTGGTCGACCGCCTAATCGTCTACACGCGCTATTACATATCCAAAGTTGTAACTAGTTCCCCGGGTTGTGTGTTGCGCGGCATTATGCTCGCATGTACACGCATGCACGCGTGAGAGAAGGATACGAACAATCCCTGTCGATGACGTGCCAGACGGTAAACAGCTAAGCAGCCGCCAACGAGCTTCGACTGCGCGCGCGCATGTATGTGTGTGGGTGCGTGTATGCCCGAAAGTGTGCGTGCTGTGTGCCCGTGGTATTAAAAGTTCTTTCCGAGAACATTGCACGTTGCATGAAAAGCTGCGGATCATATGGACGGTCATTATTTGCGCAAGTTGTTATTATTTCGAAAATTTTGAATTCGCCCACCATTTTGAAAGCTCGCCTAGGGAACTCTCGAACTCGCTGCGCTGCTAACTTGTATTATATCCAATCGCGTTCTGGTATGCGAATCTGCAATGGAAAATAATCCCTTGTAGTACAATATACAGATAAAACCGATGCCGTTATAGATCGTCGTAAAGTAGGAGAAGTGCATTTTGATAGATACATTTCGATGGACGCGAGATTCGCGACAAGTGCCGAGATTAATCGTTCCTAATATTTTTCCCCGAAGAAGAGTGTGTGTGTGTGTGTGTGTGTGTGTGTGTGTGTGTGTGTGTGTGTGTGTGCGCGCGCGCGCGCGTGTGTGTGTGAGAGAGAGAGAGAGAGAGAAAGAGAAAGAAATATCGCCCGGGGAAGTTTGCCGACAATTAGAATCACTAAGGATGGCCACGACGAGAGACAGAAGCAAGCCGAGAAGGGGGTTGGAAGGGAAAAAAGTTTAATTATAAACACCGAGGTGGGACGAGAGAATAGTACGGTGTTCAGGGAAAGGACGAGAACGATGACGAGGAGACGAGGACGACTACGACGTAGTCGGCCAAATGGTCACGGCTTAGCGCCGGGGAAAACTCTTTTAGCCAAACGAAGGGAATCCGTCCAGAGATTATCCCTTGGCTTCAAAAAGTTGTTAATTACTTGGATTTTCTCCTCCGTCCCGCCACGTTAACTCCCTCGTGCGTTCTTGCAGGCGCAGCCGCGCGTCGTTCCTGCTTTTATATCGGGACATTTTTTAATCCCTCCTCGTCTTCGGCTTGTAGTTCGGCGAGCCGACACAATCGCAATTAGCCGCGGATCGTTAATCGGTTGTTACGCCCGAGATTTTCTCGTAATTCGGCGATCGGACGAGCCCGGCTCTCTTTTGTACTTTGCGTCAAATTAAAACCGAGGGACGCGCGCGAGGAACGTTCTCCATTTTCCTGGCCTGTTTCTCAACTCGCTGTTTGCAATCGCTTTATTACTCTGGCTGCGTACGAGCAACACGATCGATGATAAGATGGCCAAGTTGATACATAAGCTACTGGTGATTCGTTTCGTCTCGGTAGTTATTGTTTAAGTTTCGTTACTTATGCCTGTTGCCTTTTGTGCTCGCTACACCATCCGGTACCTTGTGTCACGACCTGCGTTCCACGTTGGAAATATCCCATGTGAAGTCGGGAAGTGAGGAAGGCGATCACTTTGTGGTCATGCAGGTCGCGGCGACTTGACCATTAGCCGTGGCGAGTCCTTTACTGTCGTAGACGACGGCGGGGGTGAAAGGCGAGGGCGAGGGCCGGAGAACTTCACGACCGGTCCAGCTGCAAATATCGTTAACGTTGGGCTACGGTGCGCAGTGCCGGTCGGCTAGTAATTTTGCAGCAGTTTGTCGAACAACAACAACAAGAACCAACCGCGCCAAGGCGCGCTCCCTTAACGCGCCGGGGTCAGAGTGCAGCCAATATCGCGACACCGGAACGTAACGCCTTGTACAGCGAGAAGCGTGGCTTGCGTTTTCTTCCTTTTTGTTAGATAAAATATCCAGTCGGAAGTTCATTGCGTTTGTAAATGCGTCGTTTACCTTAATTACTATGCGAGGTGATATCGGTAGCGCAATTTCGTAGAGGAGAGATATGGTGGTATTTACAACTTCGTAGTAGTGATTGTTGTAATTTACTGCAATATCCCGAGATTAACGTTTCCTATGCTTTTTATTGCTAATCTTAAATAAAGAAATGTGATAAATATGATTAACTTTTCATTATTTTTATACAGATTGTTTAAGATAAATCACAATTACTTTTTTATAAATTACATGGCAGATTTTTTTTTTTTTTTTTTTTTATTAAATGTCAAAGCATTGATAGATTTTGAATTATATATATTCGAAAATAAAATTTACAATATATCTAATTAAACGAATCAATCGATTCAGTTTTTATCAGTTAAGTATATCTAAAAATTAATACGTTTGAAAATTTCCAAATCGTTTCCGAAGCGCCTGCAGTTATAAACAAATTGAAAATTCAGGTTTTTCTTTAATAAACTAAAACAATTTGATAAACAGCAAAAAGAATTAAATATATTTTAAAGCATTTATTATAATTGTATAACATAACCAAATACAAGTTAATTAAAATGTAATAATTAAAATACAAAATAATTAAATATAAGTAGCAACGACTTAACACAACGAAATGGATTGTAATTATGAAATGTGCAATTCCATTTCGTGCGTTTAATTATGCATGTGCGCTCGTGAAGTTCAGAGATAATTATTCCGGACGTCTCTGCTCTCTCTCCGCTTAATCGAGGAAAATATTTATACGTCTACGAAGCAATAACGCGAATAAATATGAAGATTATGTATGTAAATACTCGAACATGGCGGAAAGAAAATAATGTATAAGGGGATGAGTGAGAGAGAGATAGAGTTAATGTCGATCCCGTGGCTCCAACTTGTTACGGGGTCGAAGATACTACCGAAGAGGAAATATGAAATTTGTTAGAGGGTGAGGGTGTGACAGCTTTGGTCAATATTATCCGCAAATATATCCGAGCTTTTCTCCTATGTGATATATAATGTAATATCGTCTTTAAAACTTTTGCTGAATTTTCGCAATATTCATGCGAACATGTAAGAAGAAATAGATATTCCCTATATTATTTGTCACGAATATATACACTGAAAAAAATTTCTTGTTTGAAAATGGACGGAACAGAATTTTCTGGTTAAGTTTATTAAAATTCTAGTTGAGATAATTCTTTTTGAAAATACATACAATATTTCTGGTAAAATCTACTAGAATTCTTATTTTTACCAGAATAATTATATCAATCAGAATTCTAGTTATCTCAATTAAAATTCTAGTAGACTTAAGCAGAAAATTCTGATTCGTCCATTTTCCACCAGAATTACTATTTAATCCAATCAGACCATTTTTCTGAATGTAATTTACTAAGAATTTCTATAAAATCCATAGTAGAATCAAACTTCGATGTATAAGTCGAGCAACGTGATTCGACATTGTACATGTAATTCATCCAAATATTTGCAAGATTGCTATATTCCCATAGGATAAGATTGTGCCTGTTCCTCCGTATTTGTATGTATACCCGATGTATCGCTCGGTCGGTCGGGGAAATCTAAACTTGCCAGTTCCAGCAATTTCTCTCCTTACTGTAAACACCATCGTGGTGAGAAATTTGTTACTGGCATTGCATTCAGGTTAATTAATTCTATTTTTGTCTGTGCACCTCGTAGATGAGACGTACGATAATAAATGGAATTAATTTAAAAATGTTTACACGTGTATCATTCAAATTTTGTTTTGCATTACGTGATATTACATTGCAATCGTATGTATGGCATTTAATGGAGAAATTTACATAGAAATAACGGTTTTGTTAAAAATATCTAAAAAAAGAGAATGTTAGAAAGCAACCGATTTCTGTTCAAAATGACGTAAGTAAAAGAAATACCTAGTGTTTTTTTTTTATAGATTTTAACCTTCTGAATATAATATTAATAAAAAGTTTGGAGCAGATAGGGAATATCTCGAAAAATTGAGTATGAACATGAGATCTAAACAATGTTTTTGCTCAATTTCCAAGGTGTTTCCCAAACGCCCTCTACGAATTTTTTAATAACTTTATAATTTATCACACCCGGAAAATAAAAATCTACAAATAACGTTATTTTTGTTATCTTCATTTTTTGAGCAAAATCATTCATTTTTTCCTTTAAAAAAGGGAGATTTTTGTCTAAAAAGATGTAAGTGAAGGAAATAGTGCTTTTTAAATAGATTTTGGCCTCCTGAATATGATAAATTTATTGAAAAATTCGTGGCGTTTGGGGAATATCTCGAAAATTAAATAAAAATATTTAATAAATTTGAATAAATTACCATGTAATTTATTTATTTATCCAAATGTAATGAATAAATTCACCATGTTTGAGCTTAATTTTCAGTGTTTCTCAAACGCTATGAACTTTTAATAGTTTTATTGTATCCAGGATGTCAAAATCACAAAAAATACCATTCTTTTTAATTATGCTTTTTTAGGCAAAAATTGATTGCTCCTTAACATTCTCCTTCAACTAGATACAGATCTGAAATAATTTTGTTGAATCATCCAAATAATAATTAAATTCTGTAGAACGCTCAAGTTGATTGTTAGAATGTCAAAACTTTTTGGAGCATTGTTCATCATGCTTCAGCGTCTTATACATAATTATCTTAAAAAGTCCAACAAAATTATTTTCAAATATGTATCAAGATATATCTTTATATATGTATTTCAACTGTTGAATTGATGTTCTCTCTCTCTCTCTCTCTCTCTCTCTCTCTCTCTCTTTCTTCCGTGTATAGCATACCTGTTTCTTTTCGCATGCGTCGTCGTAAATTTTTTTCTCTCGTGGATTTAGTTAATATCTTGTGCTCTTTTGGCAGTCAAGAGAAAAATTCACCATTGCTCAGAATGTGTTTACCGCCCGGTTTGTCCCACGGCCACGTAAGGTCGTAAAACCCCGCGTGCGAAACCGGTCGCACGTATTTTTCGCTGCGGGCAAAATCTCGCGCCCGCAGTTCCCTTCGCGATGGGGTTGTTCATAAATTTTCTCGTAGACGCCCTGGTATACGCCCGTTCGCGAAAATGAAATGCACTCGCCGAGAGATGGATGATAGGCGAACGATGCTCAGCTTCTCGAAAAGGGCGAAGGGAGAGAACGTCGATTTCAGCGATGAGAAGGAACGATGGGAATGAAAAGGGAGGGCGCGCGACCAGCAGATCGTAAAACTGTTGACAGCTAAAGTTATACGCGTAACAATGCCCGCCGATATTCGCTTATGTGTCGCGAGCAGTGCTGTGAAAGACAGTTTGCGCGACTCGCGCCACGAAAATGAAATTTTTCTACGACGCGAAGGCGCACTCGTAAGACCATATATTTTATTAGTATTTCGATCGGAACTGATTTTTAGTTTAGAACAGTGAATGTAGATTAATTTTATTATGCATACTTTTTTAGGAACATAAAATACTATGTCTAAAAACTTCAAACTTTTTGTCTTTATATCATCATAATTTTTGTCTAGGTAATATCTCGAATTATTTTTTAAATTCTTGCGGTATTACGGCGATTAACCTTCAGCGATATCGTGGTTACACCAATACAGCTAGTGCTACGTATCGAAATTCTCTTCCGGACGAAGTCCGGACGTTGTTTCACCTGCAAAGTGCAACGAGCGGGGAGAGAGCGAGGCAAACTTTTGCGCCAGATTCGCGGTCAGGCGCAGGGTCGGGCGGGTTGCGGGTGGCAGATCTGCAATCCGGAATGGGATCTGTCCGCTCCAGACGTTACTACCCCGCTTATTCCATCCGAAAAGCACCACGATTCGCCTTTACTGCCCACGACGAGGAGGAAACAGGACGCTGCTGCCGTCGTTGTCCTTCTCGTCGTCGTTCTCGTCGTCATCGCCGTCGTTGTCGACATCGTCGACATTGTCGTCGTCGTCGTCCACGCCGACGAGCAATCTTGTCGTGGACAGTCGAGCAAAGCTGGCTTCCAGCACATGCGGAAAATTCACATTGAAATTGTATTTCCACCAACTTATAGTTTCATGATTGTTCTGGTTTCTTTTTCCGGTTACTTATGTGACCGTTATTTTAGAATATGCTTTGATTTTAGGTATTTATTAAGAAATTCATCTATAGATCTACCTAATACAAAGAAAAATGTCATCAATAAATTAATTAATTGAATATTTTAATAAGCGATCATATTTTTTTTATCTTAATTAATTCTTAATCCTAGAATACCATCATACGTAAATTTGATATGCAAGTGAGTGAGATCATTGACTAACTATAACTTTCAGTGATTAGCAGGATTGATTAGTAAATTTAATAATGTAATTATTTTTTTTTAAAGTTTATAATTAGATTATGTTTATGAAGGTCTTGATTATAAATATTTTATCACAAGGAGCATAAAATCTGTAAAAATCTTGTGTTACATTAATTAATCCTTATTACACATTATGATTTTCCGATATTTTACTACACGTGATAATTAAGTCATTTGTGTCTGAATTAATATTCATAATTTTTACAAGTATACAAAAATTATTACATGATTCTTACTTTTACTTTAATTTTTCAAAAATATTTGTAAAATTGTGTATTTGAAAAAAAGAAAGGATAGAAAATATTATTTTATTCAGGTGCTATATTCAAAAGAAAAGAAATGTGTAAGACACGAATGACCCAATCCTGTGTAATGGTTAAGAGTGACTTACACTTCTTTGGACATAAAATTTATTAATGGCAATATTGTATCAACCGATACCGATAGCCTTCCAGAATTAAATATTAAATATTTATATAATCAAATTTATGCATTCTCTCCGAAGCTGTACAGGGTGTTTCCAAATTAAATCGCAAAACTTCGGGAGCGTGTAGAGGAGTAAAAAACTAAGAAAAAAAGTCCTATAGACATATGCTCGTTTTTGCTCCGTTTCAGAGAAATCGAAAAAAAATGTTTTTTTACCTGCAAGATTAAATGGGGACCGTTTTCTAAATTTCTTGGAGAATGAATTTTCTGACTATTTAGAAAACATCCCATTACAACAACGTACTGAAATGTGGTTTCAATTAGATGGATGCCCTGCTCATTACAGCAGAGTCGCTAGAACCTGGTTAGATAGAAAATTCCCACAACGATGGATTGGACGTGGAGGAGCAGTACATTGGGCAACTCGTTCGCCCGACTTAACGCCATTAGATTTCTATGCATGGGGTACTCTGAAGCAAGAAGTTTATTCTTCGCCTATTCAATCAGAGCAACATTTGAGAAATCGTATCGTAGCTGCAGCGAACAGAATATCGCAAGAACAGTGCCTGGCTGCTACAAGAGCCGTGTTTGACAGATGCAATGCTTGTATTGCTGCAAGAGGTGCACATTTCGAACAAAATCTTCATTAAAAAGTTTATAAATAAAATAATTAAAATAATAAATTAAATATATTTTTTTCTTTTTTCGTGATTTCCTGCGAAACAAAGCAAAAAGGAGCATATGTCTATAGGACTTTTTTTCTTAGTTTTTTACTCCTCTACACGCTCCCGAAGTTTTGCCATTTAATTTGGAAACACCCTGTATATACTTTGCATTATTGTTTGACTCGAAAGAGCAGATGTTAATTAAATTTTATTTTAATTGTATTTGTATTATATTGGACAAAATATGAAAATTCTTTTTTCACCTACGGTTGTAATTCAAATATTTTATAAATGATTTTGATGACATTTTATATTTGTACATTAACATTGAGTTTCACAGTTTGCAATAGCAATCAAGAGGCGTCGATATTTACGCTGCGTATGGAAATTTATCCAATATAAAGACTTTCATACGGTAATAAAAATGATACATCAGCAAATCATCTCGAGGGTTGTCTGCTCGATATTTTCCACAGTCAAATGGTTGTTTTATAACTCGCGTTATGGATTTATGAAAAAGAGATGCGTCGCGCTTCCTCTTTTTCTCTTTCTCTCTTCCCGTACAGCTTCGATCGCGAAATACACATAGGGAGACGATTTGAATACAGTCGTCCCTCCTATGATCAGCGAAGCAATGGTTTTATAGCGGGTGCTTCTCTTCTCGCGTATCCTTATGTCTCCCTGACGCTATCTGCCTCGACAATCGGCATCGCGCACGCGGAACACGTAGCGGCACGATATTAGCCTTTCATACAGAGAAGACCCCCCGATGCCCGATCTACATATCCGGTCCTTTGTGTAAAAAGGACTAGCAAACAGAATTTAAGGTTATTTCGCAGGAATAAGAATGGGCGAGCGCGCGAAATGCGGAAACTAAGTTTCGCATCCGGTCCACGCAATTTCGAGCAGCGACAAGAAAACATAATCTAGTTGCTAAAAATATTTTTGAATTTACTCATCAATAAATGCAATTATGATTCTGCGGGCGTATATTCTATCGTCGCTTTACTTATTTCCATTTATCTATCAGCTTCAGAAAATTGATACAAATTATTTTCAAATGATGATCGATGATCCATTATCGTTATTATTATGGCATGATTATTTATATGAAAAATATAGAAACAAAATTCACTTTCTCCAGTTTTTTTAAATATCAAATTTTTTTATATATCAAAAATCCGCCGTTATCATAACGTAATTATTGTACGTACATATGTATACATAGAGAAGAAGAGCGTTATTATGGCTAGTGTATATATTGTGGCCTCCTTTAATATCTCCGCTATTATATAGCGAATCTTAATGATTACTTATGGAATTATTAGTTCAGTAGCGCGCCATTACACCATGACGCTAATATTACCAATACTTAATAGTTAGCATTTATTATAACGCATTTTTACTTTCAAATATTTCGAAACGTTTCTGAGGTACACTTTAGCATTTAATTACACCTATTTCCCCTTATTTTTCTTAAACTTTAGCATATTATCACACGAATATATGTATTTTTGAGTGTGTTTTCTAAACAAAACTAATAATAATTTAAGGCTATTTTTATGGAAGGATATATTACCGCCCATTTTTTTCTTAGAGTCGCCACATTTTTATTAATAGTATCCTAAGTAATAAATATTTCGTAACTTTGAGTCCAGAATCGATTCAATAACATTTTAATGAATGTAATTGTTAAGTTTTAAACTTAAATCTTGATTATTAACAAAGTTATTGTGTAAAATGTAACTGGAGTGCCATAATACTACCTTCTCCTCTACATATTGTAGCATATACAGCTAACATATTGAATTAAATTTTAAATTAAAAAGTTTTATGAAAAATTAGTTTTTTTTTTTTAAAATGAAGACTATATAGAACATATTAGGATTTCTTTGTTCGTACGATCAGCTTGATGCAATTAGCATTAAGTACCTTTTTTTCACCATTGCGGTTACGGTATGGCGATAATTAAATTGACGTCCGGCACGATAACGCACATACATTGTAGGAAATTAAGTCCGACTAATCCACGAACGTGCGAAATGTATCTCGGAAAAGGATTAAAATGCTGGCCGTTCTGATTTTCGTAAGGGCGGACATCTCGACGATGTTATTAATTAAAAAGTTGGAGGCAGACAAATGGCGCGGACTGACTAAAATCGTCTCGCGCTTACCTCTCTTTTTTTCTTCTTTTTATTTTTTCATTCTTCCACTTGCGTCCCTCTGCGTGGTGGGTAGTTAGGTAATTGATACGAGAGCGAGTGTCGGATCCCTCGTTCCAAACTATTTTGCACACTAACGAAATCCGAAATCACGTATATACATTAAATATTCGAGTAATTCGTTATGTTCAGAACTTTCGACTGCCTCGTCCGTTTTCTCTCTTTCCTGCAGACAGCTGGAATTTATCCTAACAAATGTTTCCACCGCGCTTAACCCCCATCACCCGTAATATACGATAAACATTTCCCTCTTGGTCGCAAGAGGGACGGAAAACTGTGATGAAAAATATTTATGCGAAACGGTGGAATTGCTACCCCACTCGACAACGATATTCCTTTTGGCATCCATGTTGCCGCGTGATGGTGGTAAAGGAAAAATGAATAGAGATTGAATGAATCATATTTTCAATTTTTATTCTGTTTTTTTCAGAATTTGATATCATTGATTGATGTATTACATGGATTGCTATAGGCTGCGTTTAGAAACTTCATCTGGATGCACCTGTGTATCATTTTATCCATGTTCATTTAGTGAACAACAAGAATAAAATGATACACCCTGAATTTATGAATCTCGCCCGATGTTTCAGTCCTTACTCCAAAAATTTTGTACTCAATTGAAAGTCCGCCATCTTATAAGGACAATTCTCCAAAGCATGTCATGGCATACAAAGGGTATATTCCGTTTCACGCATGATATGCACAATGCATTATTTATTCTTATTTAATATTCGGTGAACAACAAGGATAAATGATGCATCGTGGGCATCATGCGTGAAACGGAATGCACTCAGACACATACTCACACTCTCCCTAGCGCGGCCCCAGAACGCAGCCTAAATATCACGCTAATGTCAAATTATTATTATTAATGCACGCACGGTAATTATACCTTATAAAATAATGAACGTTCAATTGGGGATGCTTTAACAATGTTTATCAGCAATTCATATATTTATAATATCAATATTTATCCATATATTTATAATATCAACATCCAAACGCGTGCACTTCTTACGACGAGTCTCGGGTAATTGTCTCTAATAGTATGCCTTTAAGCCAACTTGCTCATTACTGAATTAATTATTAAATATTGTAGCTTTAGTTATGTCTACCATACTTGAAATCAATATTGGTTTTTCAACTATTTCTTTTTCTTATAGTATTTTTTAATATTTTTTAATAATCTAAAGAATGTTAATATTTTATGTTCTTGATAAAAATAAAAAAAATATTTTTGTCCTTATTAGTGTGCTTTTTCAAAATGGCTCTATTAATGTGCTCCCAATTTGTGTGTCTATCCTGCAGTGTGTCTCTGCACTTGGCTCATTTTAACATATAGTTACTAAAATAGATAATAGTTATAAGCTAATTGATTAAGTTAATATTGTATAAATCATTATTTTAATTGTACTTACAATTTCATGTACATTCATAACTCGACGCTCTCAGCTCCAATATGAGGCACATTAATTAGGGACAAGCTTAAAGTCTTGTGATGTTACTTGACTCATATAAATTCTTCTAAATTATGATATGTACATATTTTTCGAGAAAAGTACTTTAATAGTTAAAAATAGAATATTATCTGTGGTATTATATATGTTAATAATTTTAATAAAAAAACCTTTTCTTATTTATTTGTGCTAATTTTCTTTATGGCTCATTCAAATACAAAGGCACACTAATAGATACAATAATAGGAATAGTTATTTTAAACTTTTTGAATCAAAGGCGTGACATTGTTCCTGATTACTTCTGAAATTATTAAGTTCTTGATCTTATACATAATAATGAACGCGAATCGATCTGAAGGAATATCTACTCTAGCTAGCGAGAGGATGTGTACGGTATGCGTGAGACGCACGCAGATCACACGCATCGTCGATTTTAGTGCGTTATAAATCGGCTTGTCGGTCTTCCTGGCGCCTCTCTCTCTCTCTCTCTCTCTCTCTCTCTCTCCGTCGACGTCGTCTTCGTCGCGATCGATGAGGATTTCATGATGCTTAGTCGGCGTTTAGACCCGCATGCTGGGCCCCCATACACGATATACTTCTCGTACATTTGCTTAATAACGTAAACACTTCAATCTTCAGCATCAGCAAGCATCTTCTCTTATCTTTTTTTTAGCAAGCTTTCTTTTCTTATCTTTTTTTCTGGAAACAGGTTTTGAGTGAATGAACAAGAATCAGATCCCGCTAGAAAATGCCGCATAATTTTTATTTATTAGCGAATTCGGTAGACTGTACTAGTGCACACTGAGTGCGAACTTTTTCAGTGCCACACATTCGACTTGTGCGCACTGTGTATCAGTGCGTTCAGATTGTCATATTCGGCAAATAAAAACTAAGTTCAGTGTAGTGTTGAATTTATATTCGGATCAATCGAATGAATTGAACGAGTTCAAGAAATGTTGCAGAAATGTTGCTATGATGTTTCTGACAGTACAGTTTGGCATAGTACTAAAATGGTTCTGCACTGTGACCAGAACAGAATTAATGCATGTGTGCCGAATTCGCCATGTATGTAATTTGATCTCGATTATTACTCCATTCATTCTAATACTATATGTATTAGAATGTATTACATTCCAATACTATATGTATAATAACAATCTCTTCTTATTTGATCGAGGAGGTAACTACCTAATGTAATCGTGGGATAGAATCTCCGAAATCATTATAAAATGATTCAGATGATGAATTCATCTGAAATCTCTATATATAATCCGATAATTACATACGCAACCACGAGAAATCATTGTATAATATTAAATAAAATCGTACATTTTATCAAATTATTTCATATGTAGTGAAAAAAATTATTCATAATCAGATGAAGTCATATGAAATAATGTAATCTGCGAGACACTATTTCAGCTAGTTATCCCCTCGCATTTGATCACTTTAATAAGTAGATTAGTTATATTATAATTATGTTTTCTTGATATCGCCACGGCGTTGATAGAAAAACGACAAAAGTCAAAATTTAAAACATTAGAATTATAATTTTCAAATTTTGAAAACTTATGACATCTCATGCATAAATACATCATAAAGATGTCTTTTGCAACATACATGTCTAAAAGATATCTAAAAAATATAAAGAAGTCTTCTAGATAATGCGTGTTGTTTGGAATAATTTTAAAGAATATATATAATTAAATAGAAATAATTAAAAATGCAATATGGAAAAAAGTGAAATTATACATATTTATTATCCTAATTGTTCCCCAAGATTTTTTTAAATGCTTTAGTGAAAAATTATTATTTTTTAAATGTGTCATTTATCTATTAATGTAGCGATTCTTTGCAATTTATATCTTTATGCACATGTTGCTTGAACGTACTAGTCATATTAAGATGATTTATTAGACGAATGTTAAAATAGCTTAATAGGTATGTTGTTGCAGATATTACGAGATTTTCCAGGCAACCTGACTATCCTTGCAAATATAGAGTAATGCCACTCTTGCGATCAGCATTGATCATTGCCATCGCGTCCGTGTCAATTCTCATTCCTTGTACAACGGATCAGTTCGTTGTGCCGGGCTCGCGGGCTCTCACATATCCGGAATACCAAATCGATCCTCGAATAGCCAGCCGAGTTCTGGTTGGGTAGTTTAAGTCAAAGTTTTAATCACTATCGACTTCGGGACATCTCGCATCCCCCGGGACTTACGGATCCGTTGGAATGAGATCGAGAAAATGAACAGCTACCGAATCCAGAATTATCATTTGGATGTCTGGCTGTTCGTATCTGTTTATAATTAATATCGTACAAATCGTTATATGTGGTATCAGCAGTCCGTTCATAAAGAAATCGTTTTATCGCTGATGAGTAATTTCAAATATTTGGTGATAACAATGTATCTGTTAATTTTAGAAAATTGTAATTTTAGTAATGTGTGTCGCGAACTATACATACTCTTTTTAAATTTAAATAGAAATAAATTTTAACATACATACAAGGAAATTGAAAAGAAAATTTTATACCAGCTAATACGTACATAAGTTTCAGAGGATTATACAATTTATATAATTAGTATATACGTGTGTTTCATTTTAATTGCCCCAGGCAAATATCTTGAAAAATATGGAAGATACGAAAAAATGTTTCAGACAAAAGTTGTATGGTTTCGAGGGAAACGTAAGATGGTGTCATTAATTTGACCTTGAATAATTGTTTGAAGGTCACATAAAGGTCACTTTTAATTTCTTAAATGGAACTTCCTATTTTTCATTACATTTTCTTATAGCTTATCTCAAGAGCTTTTCAAAACACTATAATAAAGTTGTTTTTCATTGAGTACTTTTTGAGTTATAAAGGCTCGAAAATTATAATATCGCTGATATTAGCATACGCAAGATGCCCGACCGACGGCTAAAACCTCTTAAATGTTGTTTAGAATTATGTCCTGGATAAGATTTGTCAAGATCAAGGCCATTGGAGATTATTCCTCTTATTTTCATTTGTGCACTAAAAATTCATTTTTACGTAATACCGGCGATACTGTAACTTTCGAACCTTTATAACTCGAAAAATACTCAATGAAAAATAACATTATTATTGTTTTGGAAAGTTCTTGAGATAAGCTATAAGAAAATATAATGAAAAATAGGAAGTTCCATTTAAAAAATTAAAAATGACTTTAAAAATGAAATTAAAAATGAATTCAAGATCAAATGATTAACACCATGTCCCCCCTCGAAACCATACAACTTTTGTTTGAAACATTTTTTCGTATCTTCTATATTTTTCGAGATATTTGATTGGGCAATTAAAATGAAACATACAACGGTGTATATATATATATACATATATATATATATAGATTATATAATTAAATATTTTCACAAATATATTTATTATACATGTGTTATATTTAGATATTGTATTGATACACATTGTAGATGAATTTATACATTGCTTTTGTATATTTGAATTTATATATTGAATTTATATATTCACACATTGCTTCCTTACTTAAAAAGTGACAAAAAATTTTCTAACAAATAAAAAAATTATTTTTCAATTCGACAAAAAATTATTGATTAATCATCAAATAATATCGGCAAAAAGAATATAATATAATATATACAGGGTGTCCGGAAAATCGCCCGCAATATTTCGGGAAGTGATTCGGGATTCAAAAAGAAGGAAAAAGAGCTATATAAACATAAGTCCGGAAATAAGTCGTTTCCGAGTTATAACCACTTTTATGTTGTAATTTATTTTTCATAATAACAATTATAATTTATTTCATATAGTGTTTTAACATAAATAATTACTTTTCGGACTATTTTGGCATTACCCAGGATGCACCACGCGGAGGCATAGTCCGCTTGGTAACCCGCTTTTTTATATTTTTTCATTTAAACATTTTTTTTATTTTACTAGAGGGATGCCAAGCTGGCTATGCCTCCACGTGATGCATCCTGAGTAATGCCAAAATAGTCCGAAATGTAGTTATTTATGTTAAAACACTATAAAATAAATTATGGTTGTGATTATGAAAAATAAGTTATAATTTTTTTAACATAAAAGTGGTTATAATTCGGAAACGACTTTCTGAACCAATGTTTATATAGCTTTTTTTCTTTCTTTTTGTGTTCTGAATCACTTCCTGAAATATTGTGGGCAATTTTCCGAACACCCTGTATATAAAAAAAATATTTTTAACATGAACAAATGTCATTTTTTATTGTGTTTGTTTCATAATGTTTACAAAATTACTTTATTTGAGTTGTGATAATTTTGACAATTTTTTGTCAAAAAGTTGAGTAGCCATATTCACTTTTGACTAATAGGAATGAGTTTACTTAACTCATTTATTAATTATTAAAAAATTACGTTTTTTTGAGTTGTGTTACTTTTGAAATAAAAGAGCAATATATTATAACTAAACGTTACTTATATTTAACGAACAACTTTTTTGTTTTCCGTGTATCATAATTTCTGTTATTTGGTCGGGAGAAAAATTATAATAATTGATATTAGAAGAGACTAATTGTATTGTAAGTACAATCTCCTGAACCGCGAAATGAAAATACGAAATGTAGATGGAAACCTCGGGGCATAGATTAGGAAACGAAGTTTCAGCCAGAAATACCGACGTGCGCCGGATGAAGCGTGAGCAGGGTCGGAGGGCCAGATTAATTGATACCGTTACGGAGAAACCGAGTGGGAGAGAGAAAATCGAGGGAGGATGTGAAGGAGCATGTGAAGGCATAAAAGAAAATAGATGCACAGAAATGGGATAGAATCAAAGTTGTTGGGCCACTGTAGAGGAAATGCAGTTGCGGTGTCGACGAAGCGAGATTGCTGGGCGGGACCGCGTTGGAGCAGCAATTGAACATTTGGCTAATGTGTTTTTCCATTCAGAAAATTGGACATTTCAGGCACTCACGCGCTGTGACTGATTTAAACTCGATATGCCGAATTAATTGAATTTACTCTTCAAACCTGACATTTGCGAGTTCTCCCGATGCCGAGTTTATTAAACGTTTTCTGTATATTCGTCAAAGATAAATGTTTAATAATTCGAATTCGAGTAAGAGCCGGTTATTGACATTAGTTATAAAATTGCCCTTTATGAAAAGACAATATTAAGTATCTATTAGCAAGTGTTATGATTATGTGAAACTTAAAATATTTTAAAAACTTAAAACATTTTTAAGTTTTTAAAATATGTCCGGAATTCGTTAGGAATATATCTTTTTTATAAATGAAAGTATAAAAATTTCTTAGAATGATATAATATATAATGAAGTGATGAGAAATAAATTAATAAATGGACAAAAAAACTTTCTATGTGCTATTTTTCATATAACCGCGTTTTTTTAACTAAATTTTACTAAACTATAATTTGTAAATTTCTTTAAAAATGTGACTATTGCCATCTTCATTGCTTTTCAGAAAATATTGGAGAATTTAAAGTGTCAAATTCTGACAAATATTACATGTCTTAAAGTTTACGTAATGTGGTTTTGGCGCTTGCACAAAGGTCTAGTATTTTCGACTGAAATTTGGTAAGATATTCTTACATCGAAGAGGCAATTCGTTACAATATTGTATATACATTTTCCACGTATCATGTCGTTGCATTTCGTGCCTCTCGTGCGAAGGGTCTTTGTGTGATTTCGCGCGTTTTGGCTGCGTGCCATCGTTTCCGTCTCCAACCTCGGACATCTTTCCGGCTGCGGTCCTTGCCGACCGTATGGAACGTCGCTTCCTCGGCGTTGGCGCGCGGAACGAGTTTAATTCGACCGCTCTAAGAAACTGGCTGCGGTCGCATTCCTCAGGCAAGTTCCTGATTGTATGTCCAGCGCCGTCGGGGGAGTTCGCGCGTTCTCGCCGCGGGGATGGTCACCGCTCTCTACCAGCGGCCTGACCACCAGTATTTATGTCCACAGGACACAACCGGGGTATCCCGAGTGTTCCGGGTAGTTTCTCGGACCTGCGTCCCGCTGGCCCGCTAATGGTTATGGTAATTACCGGCCCTAATTGCGAGCAATGGAATTACGAAATATCAAAGTTCGCCGCGACATCTACTGAGTACTTTGCCTGTTCCTTTCACTGTACTAAGGTTGCCTATACGCGATCAGAGTCAAGAAAAGATTTAATTTAGTTTAATGATTAACATTTCAAATTTTAAAGTTTATGTAAGACACTGCTTGATAATAACTAACAAATTTCGAAGAGAAATTTTGTAAAATATTTCTAAAATAACATCTATCTTATTAACCTTTAATATACACAATGATTTTCCGGTTTTTTACTACACACAATGAGTTGTTTATGTCCCGGGTTAATTTTTATGACTTACAACTACACTTAAATTATTATCAAGCGATTCTTACATATACCCTTTAACATCTTTAGAAAGTATTTGTAAGGTTATATATTAAAAAAAAGGAAAGGGACTATTATTAGCTAGATGTTTTAAAGAAAAAAATGTGCAAGGCACAAATGGTTTAATTGTGTATACTACTAAGAGTTAATAATATCTTTTAAATTTAAGGCAAGAGTATGATTCTTCTTTTTTTCAGTTTGTAGCATTTATCAGAGACGTGACCTCTTCTCTGCATATATCCGCAGAATTAGGAGATTATGGCGTTTTATTTTCTCTATATAGCGACTGTATATATTCGATGCAGTATTTGTTATCGAACTTAGTGATGTGTGGGATATGCAAAGCTATTCGATAGATAAAGCAACAATACCCAGACGCGAGTTACTTTGACTCGTTAATTGCGAGCCACTCTGTTGCTCATTGTAATCACATTCGTCGATTTCGAGGCTGTTTCGAGGCGTGTGTATTCCGTTTCGTTACGGTTCTTTCTTCGGCTGGTGCGCGCGGACTGACCGGCGCAAAGGTAAAAGTTGAACCGTCGGAGGCGCCTTGATGTGGTTATCGCACCCGGGGAAATCCGACTCTTTACCTCCCGGAGGCTGGCTAAATTGGCAAATATTAAAATTCTTTCGATGCGGAAGGAGCGTGTACAATGGCTCGTGAAATGCAGGAACTCTCGACGTTCCCTCGCCCTACCGAAGCGGTTGCCCGCATTTAAAACCTCTACTGAGTTTTTCCGTGCTTTTCTCCGCGCTCAATCTGCAAATTTCGTCTGATTACTTTATTGTTCTCCGAACGGAGCGGCTTTCGTTCGTCCGATGTTGCCGCGGATTTTATATTTAACAATTACAAGCTAGATTATACGAATGCCTGTTTTCGTATATGATCGAATTATATTTATTATAAGGCCACGGTAATCTAAAGACTTAGGACGCTCGTACAGAATATAAGAGATCCAAGTTTACTCCCGACTGAGGTAATATTTTTCGCAATAAATTTATTTACAATTTTTCAATACATTAACATCTTTCAAATGAGATGCCAGATTGAGCATCAAATTATTAAATTGCTTATCAATTTAATTTATGATATTACTATAGTAGTTTGATTGCGTTTATAAGTTCGAAAAATCATTTCGGCGCGCAGTTCAAATAACTACATATTTAGTATATAAATTCACATAGAAATTATTTAAAAAGCATTAAAGATCTAGCTTCGACCGGTATAGGCTTCTAGTTTATCGATCGTGTTCTTACATGTACGGTCTAAAATAAGATTCTTATTGTTTATATTTATTATAATAAAAAAGCTTAATTAAAAAGTTGCTAAATTAAATTTAGAAATTTTGAATTAAAAGTATATTGCGATACACGAAGAGTATATTGATGATGAACTTAGACAATATTATAATATATATTATAGCGATTTTATTATCCATATTATTCAATAATTCATATTTTCGTCAAATTAAATCATCTGTATTTAGGTATATTTAGTTACGTCTGTATTACAAAACATTGATTCTAACAGGCATTGACTCTATACACAATTTTTTCTTTAGGGCTAGGATACATATTCGATTGCTTACAAAGAGTTAGTGCTGAAGAAACGATAGAGCTTTTGCGAAACATTGCTTTTGGAACATGACACGACGTGTTCGCAAATGGATTAATTTTCATGAATTTTTAACGCTAGCTCAAGCTGAAAATGAAAAAAGTTTCTTGCCGGTCGCTGTAATTAAAACGCCTTATACGAGGCAAGGAGACCTTACAGACAGCTTTGTTAATCGAGCTGGAGGTGCTCTCGCGTCATTCGCTCGCCTAATAAAAATTAACGGCGAGCAGGTGCAGGGGTTGCGTGAAGGGTTGGGCAGCCTCGTTTCGAGGCGGCCAAAGGGTTGCTCTCATGGCGAGAGGGCGGGCGCCAAGAAAAATTATAAAAATAATCTGGCCGAGGAGGGGGCAGTCAATTGGGGTGGAAAACTTGCGTAACAAGCAGACCCGAGGAAATTGCGGGAAAAACCGTTTGCCACGAACGGACGACAGCGGCTGCGGAGAGAGGCCGGTACTAGATCGGTTGAACCCTCTTCCATTCCTGACGGTGGGAAGCGAAGAAAAATAAACGAGTCGAGCACGACGGGAGTCAACCGTGGAAATAATAATATTAACGTTACGCAAGAAAGGCAGAGCACCGTCGACATCTTTGAAGTTTCGCGGTTTCGGAAACGAGAGTATTTCCGTTATTCAAGTTATCTGTAAGATTATATAGCCAAAGAGGTACTTTCTAAAATATGTACATGATATAAAATATATATCGATTTTTTTATCCTTAATTTAATATTTTAATCTTAAATATATAATTTCATATAATATTTAACAATGTTAATATTGTAAGTTATATTCAATGCGAGTAAAATAAAATACAATATTATTTGTCTTATTCATATGAAAGACGAGCTGTTTAAAACATTTTTTATGATTATTTTTATTAGATAATTTACAGATAAATATTTTTATTTATTTAAGAATTTAGAAGTTACTCGCACAAGTAATCCGATTATTTTATCTTATTAAACGTTTTACACACACGTATGTAGGGATAAAGCAAATCGAAATCGATTAGTGCGTAGTTACTCGTCTTTTCTCGTGCCTTATGCGTCTATAGGTATTAACTGGGTCAGTAGAGCGTATAGACGCGTATAGACACGTCGCGTTTCCGGATTTGTCGTGCGTGCGAGTCTCGTCGCGTGAAGTCTTTATCGATTTTATCTTCGGCCTCGCGCGCCATAAGGCCACGCCACGCTATGAAATACCTAATTCCGTCGAGTCGGAAGGTGCGCGTGCGAGTTCCCCGAACGATCCGACAAGTAGCTATTTACGTGCACCATCGTGCCTCGCGACGCGAGGTGGGAGGAGGTGCACAGTATGCCGATGGGCAAAAGGAGGAACGGGGAGGTGTCAGCCACCCCAGTTCGTACGCTGGCTTAAACGATCCTCGCTTAATACGACACAAGAGGCTAATCTTAAAAAATTCTAGCCAAGATAAGTCCTTTCCGGGGGAGCCACGGATTCCTTTCGCCCTTCGCCCCCTGGCTTTCCAGGCAGTTACGGAGCTCTTGAGCGGAGCAGATTGAGCCGCCACTCTTCTTTTCATTAGCTGATAACTGGATTCTGGAATACGCTTGGCCTACGAACGACACGTTAACCTTTCGCGTAACTACTGTCGGAAATATTACTGGGGAGACTATACGCCACTCTCTGCTTCTCCAAATTAACATATCTTGATAAGACTGCCTCGATGTTGATATAAATTTTGTTCCCGGAACTTTGAACGGAAGATGGCGAATGATAAATCGTAAGATTGTTTCACGTTAATCTTAGATATTATGGGTGAGTTCCACTTAATGTTCACAACGCTCGCGAGCATCATTTTATCCTTATCGCTTTTAAATATTAAATAAAGATGAAATAATGCTCGCGAGCGTTGCGAACGTTATAAGTGGAATGCGCCCTGTCTCGATTTAAACGATCTTTTTTTCACTATACCCTTTTAAGATAAGTAATCTTTAAAAATGTTTAATTGTTTGTTTTGTAAATAAATTTCACGATTATATAACAATTGTGTGTGTGTATAGAGTATTATTTGTGAAAAGTGAAATACATATTGGAGAATTGACCAAGTTGATTAACTATGTAGTAAATTGAATAATTTTTATCAACATTTTAAGATTATAGCTCCTTTAGGATAATACAACTCTAATTTTTCTCGAAACTTCTTTTTATCTCTTTTTCTCTTTCATAACGTCGTGCTCCACTCGAACGAGATGTCGGTGACCGACTGACGCAATATTAGCCGCTTAGTCCCCGTCATCTGCGAGAAGTGCTCAAAGAGATATCCGCGAAACAAGTTTTCCCGCAATTTTCCTTCCTATACTCGCGAAGGTCCCCTGGGAGAATCTCTTCTTCTCTCGCTGTGTCCATCCCCCCCCCTCTCTCTCTCTCTCTCTCTCTCAATTTCTTTCGCCTTTACAATCCATATAGTCGAAGCATCTAGAGTGAAAGAGACAGAAATAGAGAGAGATATATAAGAAGAAGGCGCCCCTGGAAAGATGACCGCGTCGGGCTGCTAGCTATAATTTCATTAGCTACCACGAGACAAATGAGCGACTATTGTGAGATGCGCCGGTTGGTCGGAAGATTTTCTCCGTTTTCCCGCTCGTGCAGTTACGGAAATAGTAACGATGTTCAGGCAAGAGCATAATAACTATTTCGAGAGACTGTATGTCCGTTCGAAATTAATTAGAATCATCGTTCACACACACACGAAACAGATGGGACGAATTCGTTATGATCTATATTGTATCTAATAAGGAAACCCATGAAAGGGTCTTCTCCCCCGATTTTGATGAGTTTTGAATATGTTGTTTTCTAAGCAAAGATAAGGGATGTGTATTTTTTTATAAAGGCTCAATCACACTTTTAGGGAGTGCAACACTCTTTTAAAGAAAATTGGTTTTTTTTTCGAAGCAAATATTATCGAAATTGTAAGAAACAGAAAAAAATTTTGAATAAAAATTAAATGGTTTAAAAAATATTTTATAATATTATAATAATTTAAAGAAATTTAAATAAATAAAAAGTTTGTAATTTAATATATAAAAAAAATTAAAAAATGTTTTAATTATAATTTAAGTATTCTTAGAACCATTTAACTTTTATTTCAAATATTTTTTTTATCTCTTGGACTATATTCTCTTCGAAAGACATTAATCGATTTTCTTGAAAGGAGTGTTGCATCCTCTAAAAGTGTGATTGGGCCCTTATAAAAAAAAATACGTATCCCTTATTTTTGTCCAGAAATAGTATTTTCGAAGCTCATTAAAATCGGAAAGGACACATCCATGGGTTTCCTTGTAAGTGATGTGAATAACTGTAATTTTTATAGCAATATTATTTTTTATCTATTAATTAATTGGCTACATTATAAATTAAATTGATCACTATTTACACGAATAGGAAAGGTTGAAAGTGATAGAGAAAATGTTCGATGTTTTTAATTAAATACTTCAGCGAAATGAATCAATTGATAGTTAATACCTACGATATTTCCCTTCGGGCGCGTTAATTCAGGTCTCGCAAAACACCGAGCATTACTTGTACTTCTTCATGCTGCTCTCTTTCGCTTTTTTCTTTTTTTCTTTCTCTTTCTTCCTCGTGCCGGCTGTTTGCACTGGTAATTACCGGCGCACGAAATACGTCGCAAGAAAAACATTAATATCAAACGACGTGGCTGCCGACAGTGCAAATAGAGGATCTTAATGGTGAGCCAACTTTCGAGCAGACTCGAGGAGGAAGGTAGGCGTGGAGAGTACAAGATGGAAGATGTGGAGGGACACCTTTCAACCCCTTGCTACCACCGTCTGTATCGCACTCGCCTTCATCGGGACTTTCTTCGTAACTAACGATACTTCCTTGCGGTTTAAGGAGACATTTTCATCACGTTTCTGCTTCTCTTTTCTACAGAAGCACAGAAATCTTTGCTAGATGCCGAGATTGAAATGTACACTTGCAAAAGGACGAGATGGCCTTTCATTTGGCAGGAAAGCGTTAAATCGTGCGCGACTGTAATTTCCGAGCGAGTTTTATGCCCTCTCGTCCAGAATTTTGCTGTGTGACCACGTTGATAATTCTTTCTTCTCTTTGCCTCGCGTCCTCCACTTGTACGCACTCCCTTGCTTTCTGTGAGAAGTGATTCATATTTTTTTTTCGGCATATTGCGACCGAGGCTGAGTGCCTGGCCCTCGCTAAGGAAGGTTGGGGCTTTGTCCAATTAAGCGTCCGAAAAGCCAGTCTTTTCGACTGGCAATGCGCGAGCGGCTTCGCATATTTCTGTCTGGAGAGGCAAAAGAGAGAAAGAGAGAGAGAGAGAGGAGGGAAAGGGAGGGAGATGATTTCACCACGTCGTCGCTGGAAAAGAGGAAAAACTCTTCTTCCTGATGATTGCTGCCGCGATACACCCTCCCTTGGTGTCCTTTTCTGCCCTGAGCCCCTCTCCAACGCTATTCACTTATGACTCGAGTATTTCGTAGGACGTCCCAAGTTATCAGCAATTAGCTCAATAATTTCCTGTCGCCCCACGGTTGACAGCTCGTCACTTTGACGGTCCTTCGACCGCCCTCCGAAAAATTCCGATCTAGACTTTCGTTTTTCTCTTTTATGCGCGACCCTTAGCCTTGTATTAAAAAGTGAATTTGAGAGAACGGAAAGCGATTTTTAGAACATTCTTTTTTCGCATTATAGCTACATTGCATGTAGCCATAATATGTCTATCACAGGAAACTTTATATCTGAACTATTATATATTCCCAATCGTATCTTCTCCATTTTAGACTTTTATTATTCGCAGATGCTTTCGTGCAGCTGTTAATTAGCCTTCCTCTATGATAAAGTTTTAATCCTCTCGTACTTACGCATCGAGCGTGAGTGTGCCAGGGACAAAGGAATTGTCAGAATGAGCGAGGAGCCTCTTTATTTTATCGAGTTTAGGATAGGAGAGCCGCGGAACTGCCGTCGGCCGGGGTATTAAAACTCTTCGAAAGTTTCGCGACGCGCGCCAGGTGACGTCATTATCGACTCCTCTGTCTTTCGTGTTGCCGTCATTGCCATTGCCCCGCCGTTCGTTCCTTTCTACTCGCTATTCTGGTCCCAGGTCGTGGGACTTTCGGCGGTGTTAGCACTCGGATAGGTAATGTGACGCGTGTCTTCCTGGCACTCAAGCTAGACTCGCCGCGGCAAGGCTCTGAACTTGGCTTGAGTGCCAAGTTGCCTCGGGTATTAAGCGTATTAGGTACAAGTGGTTTCTGACTGGAGAGGGCATCGGTCATTAGCATGGATAGATTCGAAGGTTATTAGCCATTACCGCCATTAGGCGGATCTTCTCGACCCGGACGTCCTCCTCGTTGTCGTCATCCTCCTCGTCGTCGACATTATCTAGCATTGTCAGTTTCTATCAAAACCGCCGGGGAAACTTCGCCATGACCCTTTTCGGGACATCAAGAAACGCTTACACCATTTCCTCGCAACTAAGTTAATCTACAAGAGATCTCTGTAATCGTTTCTGCTACATCTTATTCGGTACTATGATGTGTGCCATCGCTGTAACTAAATAGAAAATTATTAATCGCTGTTATAGTTATCATGTCCGCGCTAATATGACTTAATGAGTGACTTTGCGAGGTGAGAATTTTTTTGTTAGTGAGAATTTGTTGTTGTACAGAAAGAATGATTTTGCTGAAATATAAACAAATTTAATTACATAAATTTAAAATTTTAAAGAATGAAATATGATCTCATATATTGTTGTAACAATTACGTCAAGTTGATAATTATCTATAGATAATCTATAGATAATTATCTATAGATAATTATCAACTTGATGTAATTTTTATTGTGATCTTATCCTCATGTGATGTTGTACGTTAAGTTTTATTTATAGTTATTTACAAATATAATAATATTGTTTATGTATTTCGTTAATAATTATTTAAAAAATGTTTGTATATTAAAATTGAATTATTTGGCAATTAATATTGAAGGCAATTAATATTGAATTTTTTATAAAATGTCCCTCTTTGTCTTCTTAGGGAGTTATACTCGTCATGCTTGAAAATGTTGTATGTACATAATTATTTTGACGATCCAACAAAATTATTTTTATATCTGTATCTAGCTAAATTTTTAAATACTTCAGCAAAACTGTTCTTTCTTTCCGTGTAGAATTTTAATAAAATTATCTGAATACTTTATTATATATCAGTGATAGTGGAATACAGTTTTTTCTTTTGATGTTTTTTAATGTACGCGCTGTCATTCTTCCTCTTTTTTTCCGCGATTAAAACCAGCCGTCTTAACATCTTTCTTATATGCGTGGGAGACTCGCGATCCATTTCCGCGAGTCGATGTTTGCCGGATGGAAAACTTTGCCATCAAAGACTGCAGATCTGATGTCGTTCACCGCGTGCCGACACGGCAACGGATGTCTTCTGTACCCGCGGCACACTGGTGGTCCTCGGCATAGGAAACGGAGAAGATGAGGACCGACGGATGTTTGGTACGTTGCGGTGTTGCCTCATATTGGATTCTGGCGCTTCCCCTCCTGTTCCTTCTCTTCTCTCCGTCGAAGATGAAGGTGAGGTATCGTCCTCCAGTAGCAGCGAGCCCGGAATTAACCGCAAGGGAGATACTCCTCCGGGACTAATCACGCGCAAGTTCTCTTGTCATTCGCCAAGATTGATTTTAGGATTCTGACGCGGAAAATAGTTCGTCGTCGCCCGAGGTAGTGCTGCGTAATTTAACCCTTTCGCGGTCTGCGGAAAGCCATTTTCCCAATGCCGGAGTGATAATGTCTTACTTTGTACATCGATATGAACCATTTATCATTATTTTTATATAATCAGATATTGAAAAATGTGCTTCATCATGATTCATCGCATCTTAAATATTAAAATGAATAATTTACAAAATTATTTCACTCTTAAATTTACACAATCGATTACGATAACTACTGAGTTACACACACAAGGATATACTGTATAAATTAAAATATAAACTTATCATACTTAAATTAATTAGAGATACAAGATGCTATGAATACTAAGAATAATTGTAAATTGTCAGCATATTTCAATTTCCATCCGATTTCAATGATAACTTGAACGTCAAGATTTATATGTGACATTTTAGTACATTTATGTTCGGGGTTCTGGCTTCCAAATTACATGGCCCCGGAATTGACAAGAATACGCAAGCATCCGGTGAAATACCGAGGTTATACGTGCGGCCCACGGTCCCATAGGAATTCGTCATCCTCCATGGAGTTTGTCCATCGAGCGGATACCGCTGGATGAACGTTCCCCGCCAAATGCTCGGTTATTTGTGTGACAAACGAGAGACGTCAGGGTTGCACCACCCCCGTCCGGCCGTCCCCGTCCAGTTCATCCCCCTCGTTCTTCCCTCGCCTTCCTCTTCCTCGCCCCGCGTGCTGCACGTAGTTCGCGTTTAATCCATTGATTAATTCACTTCGTTACCGCGTCCTTTATGATTAGTTGGCCCTTTACTGCCATTTTCTCTCCTGTACATACGAGCTGGAACTAATGCGGTCAGCCTCTCTCCCGCGCGCACGCGAGCTTTTCGCCCTCTTCTTAATATAACCTCGCTATCCCAGACTAATCTTGCTGATACTTGCTATAAGAGTACCTGACATAAGGACATGAGCGTTACAAATAGGATACTGATTAGAAAGGAAGGAAGAGAATTAGCAACATATATTTTTACTTTGGCAATATTATTGTATCATTCAGTTTAGGATTGTGTTTCAAGACCGACAAATAATCGATATGCATAAATTGGAAATTGTAAAGATTTATGCAAAAATATTATTAAGCATCAAAATTCAAAATCCACTCTGATCAAATTTGACTCTCTTCTTCGCTTATTTGTGTTATTTACGGTCGATTTTCATTTATTATTTATTGTGTTTTTATACAATATAATCCTTCTTGAAAATTGCAAAGAAAGGACTGCGATAAATAAAAAGAATAGCGAATTATTAAATCCCAATTCGTCATACTAAAATGATTGGTAAATTCGGCACAATGTGATGTTCTCACAAGTCATTTTTCTAATGGTCGTGTTATAGACCATTTTAGCCTCCGTTTTATGGGAAGTCTTTTCGCGTCATTAAAGAGATATTCGATTTTATATAACCGCGAATAGTTCGTTCTTTACGGTTTCTTACGATTCCCACAAAATGTTCGCATCATATTAACTTTGTTTCGAGATTAGTCATGACAGTCTGTTCAACGATGCTCGGAAAAACAATCCTATCGGCAGAAAGTGTAGCAAAATTGAAACAAGTACATTATTGGTTGATTGCGATTTTGTTAGACTATGATTTGGTTTGCCTTGATATCTTAAAGCCTCATGAATCAGCATTCGGAATAATTTACCGAGGAGTGCTCTGAAAGCAGTTTACTATGACCATATTCCGCAAAGTGCTGAACTATGAGAGAAGTTCACAAACGAACGGGTTACCCGGCGACTGTGCCATCGCTTGGGAATCTTTACTATTATTTCGTAATTAAACGTAGCATTCCGTACAAGTTTAGACAAAAATCCTTAAATTGTTCGCAACCGCGCTACTCCAGATATAGCGGTAAGTGAGGTCTGACCGTAACGCCGTCGCACGAACTTGTTTAACGGGGCCAAAGAAACTGAGGGCGAACTTTCGCAGTTTTTACGCCACGGGGCTCAGTCCGACTTATCGAGCTTGAAGCGGAACAAAGTTCAAAGCTACGTTATCTCAGTGGGTATTGTTTTGAGCCCGTCCGCGACCGGTTCGTTCGCAAGTCTAAATGCTCGTCGTCATCTTCGCGCGACTTTGTCCGATAATTTTCAAAACTTCGAATTCCCTTAATGTCTGCTGCTTGTCGGTGTTATTTTCTTGCGTCTGCTACAATTGTGGAAACAACCATCGTTCTATTTGCAATCAGTTACGGTATTTTTATGACCCAGTGACCAATCGGAAAATATAATTAGGATAATCGAATGTTTGATATCGTTTAAAATTAAGCTATCAAAGCTATTAAAGAAAAACGTGGTTATACGCAGTATATTAATATGATATTAATAATATCTAAAAGAAATTTAGTCAAGTGCGCGGATATTTATGGCGAAGTAGACAACTAGTAAGGAAGTATAATTATAGTAAAGATTAGCAGATTTGAAAAATTTTCTTTGCTTAATTTTTTTTTAGTGGCACATCCAAATACACGTTATGCTTAATATATTTAGTAATTCTTTTAATATTATAGGGATTAATACATCATCATCTTATTTTTATAGCAGGTTTCAGTCAAATTAGTTCAAACTGCAATATGTAGCTTCTCCAATAGCATATAACTTGCTGCAATGTGTAATATTGCTACAATATTGCAACACTATTGCTGCAACTTTTGTACTGTTGGGATTATTACTATTGGGAGTTGCATAAGTCTCCATAGCACCATAATAAACAAAATGGACAGATTTTATTATTGCACTATTTGAAAGTTATTATTTTGGATCTAATCGAACTAAAAAGTACCTACCTTTATCCAGGGCCAGCGTTTAAAGTATAATGCAATCGTGGAGCACTTCACACCCAAAATTTAACTTAGTATGGAAGTGCACATACAAGAAATCAGAGAATTAAAAATGGATTAGAAATCAAATATAACTCAAAAGCGACTAAACAACTTGCTCAACTTGGTCATACTATGTACATATCCATAAAGATGCATTGAAGGACATAGACGATAATTTTGAGACAATGATTAAATTCATTAACAAGAATCGATGGAGAACGGTAAATTTTGCAATCGAGAATGACATTACAGATTACAAAGAACAAATGAAAACAAAAAGAGATCGTCACTTCATAGTCTGACCACTTATTTCGCCCTGCCTCCCCCTTCGGCCAAAATTTCCACCTACGGCAAGCCAATTCGCCGGGCTTGCCTTTATCCACAGAGAGTACATTGTTTGCTATTTTATTTAACTGTGCATACATTATATTATATATAATATATGTGTCCATATGTAATAATGTTAGACATATTAACGGAATAGTTATCAACACAAATACACATACTGATATATATGCATCCTCTCTACCCTCTCTCCCCTCTCTCTCTCTCTCTCTCTCTCATGTACACATACACTATACATAAACCTAGAGATTGTCTAGTTAAGATATTAGGCACCTTATATTTGATCCGCTATATTTTTCAGGACGTACTTAAAATAAAATGAAATATATTATGCATAAAATAGAATAAGATATACGCATATCTCATCTATCTTATTCTATCTTAAACACATCCTGAAAAATATAACGAATCAATTAGAAAATGTAACGATATCCAGTCTTTTACTTGAAGATGTCTATATAAACTCACTCCAACAAAATGGAAGGACGTATGGTTCTGTACGTATTTAATTGTAAAAAAAACGAACTATGTAAATACATATATATATATATATAAAATAATAATATATACTTTCAGATTGAACTCAAGTACGGTTAGATCCAAAATAGAAAATTTAATTAAGTAAGCGAAATCCTATATACCTATATTCGATCAGTGCGATTTTAGTGTTTAAGTATTTCTCTGTGTGAATTTTTTTTATATACCTACATATCTGCAAACTGCGTACCGAAATTTTTTTCGATCTTGAAACGCAATCATGAGCAAAAGTGATATTACCAGAATAGTAATATCACTTATTAAATTTACATTCTTCTTATTTAATAAAATTCATTCTCATCGATCCAAATTCGTACCAAAATGATAACTTTTAGATGATTAGCAAAATCTGTCCATTTTTTATGGTTGAATCTCAGTGAGCTCTGTAATAGGTGTTTTCCATTTGGTGACATGAGGCGATACAAATATCATTCTATCTTTGTTACACACTAAATGTCAGAAAGGTAGAATGATACTTGTGTCAACTTGTGTCACCAGATGGAAAGCATCTAATGTATTCAAGCACGCATTCTCTATACTAAATTATAGAAAATTGCGGCTTGACGGAGAAAAGGAAGGCAAACAAATATTTGTCTTTCCAACTCCTTCTTACTTATAATAATAAAATAACATTAGCCAATCATCGGATCTTTTGACAAAGAAAACGGTACAATTTTTGCATAAAAGTGTCATTGTCTAGAAACTAGTACACTCCCACTCCTTGATGACTCGCTGTAGCATATTGTAGAGCTCATTGTTATTGCCTATGGAAATTTTGAATCAGCATCTCATAAGCTATAAAATATCAGCTAATTTGACTAAAAACACTTTTTCCATATGATTAGTGCGAGATTATTTATCTTGCAAAAATCGTCCTGCTTTTCTTTTTCAAAAGTAGTTCAATATCTATAAGTAAATCAGTGATATGGCTTTCGCGCTGCTTCGTAACGGAAAACAAGATAAATCACAGCTTCTTTCGAATATTTTTATAAGCCACGAACAGATCAATATCGATAACTGTGCTGGCATCAATCAATTTCGTGGCCGTACTTTAGACTTGCACGATAATAATGCAACGGGAGAAACTTCCACATCATGGAGCGAAACCGTCGTTGTAGTGACCGCCTCTCTTTCCCCTGACGTGTTGCTACTCTCTCGCCAGATCGCTTCTTTTTTTCTTAGCAGCGTCTGTCGTTGTTGTGTGAGACACGTGGATGCATCCAGAAGGCAGACATCCCGTGGGACGTTCCGTGTGATGCGAATACATATCGGTTGTTTACGCGCCGCGCTATTTTCGAAGCGATACGTCAATCCGATATTTGGGAAACTTTTGTATCCCGCATAGAGAGAAACGTCCCATATAGAGAGACAGAGAGAAAGAGAGTGAGAATAAGAGGATACGGGTTTCGTGTTTGGTACGAAAGCAAAGAGATACCTCTCCGAGTTTCCTCCTGCAAAAGGCGATCTTCTCTTCTCAAACGAAATCGATTCTGATGCAGAGCAAGCAGGAAGCACGAGCAATAAATCTCAATGGTCCGTGGAAGTATCTATTTATTTTCTCCCTCCGCACGAATTTGACATCGCGGGGAATCAGTCCAAGAGATGCAAATGTGAAATGTAATTTTGAACGATAGGACTATGCATTTTTTTCCGCTGAATTTAAGCGGACAAAGTTTAGTATACACTTGTATTCGATTAATAATCGAAAAGAAGAGTTAAAAAATTAATTTGCAAAAGACATCTCGTTCTGTAAGATAATTTTAAAATATTGATATACGGTTAATGAGAGTATTAATACAGCGCGGTAATTGGTGCGTAATTCGCGTATAATATATTATCAATAAATCTACAATGAGTATCGATACAAATTTCTTGAACATTTCGATTTCCTTTAAACCAGCATCATTAGCAATGTGAATAATTTACCATTGATATCTTTACAATATATTCATAGTCCGCAAATGTTGGAAATAAATTCTATATAGACTGAGGATGAGCATTTCCCTTTCTGGTTGAGAATTGCCAAAATTGTCTCTTCGCTGCTTAATCAAGTGACTAATCTCCGCCTTTATAGATCACAATCAATTATTCCAAGCGAAACACGTCATATTACAAAAAATAAAAAGTTTGTTTTACATTGAGTGTAAAATATAAAAATTGTTACAGGTACTATCCAGATGAAAGTTAGACAAGCAATAATAAAGTTTATTGTTTGTTTGACTTCTATCTGGATAGTACCTGTAACCAGGGCTGGGCATGTATTTGAAACACTTTTATTTGAAAAACAGTATTGGTAAGATAATTATATTTTGTATTTTGTGTTTCATGGGAGCATATAAAAGTATTTTATATTTTGTATTTCAGTATTTAAAAGTTTTTTAAATATAAAAAATAAGTATATTTCGCGGATTCTTAATATTTTTTTTATAGTAGTAGACAGTACAAAATTTTTACTGGTATAGTTTATTGAAACACAATAAATAATATTTTTTGAAGTATTTAATATCCATCCTATTGTTATATGTGTAAATATTTGTACCTCAATATGCATATTGCATATCAAGGAATTAATACGTGTAATATGTATATTTTCTATTTTACTTTCGTGAAACAAATATATAGAAAATATCCATAAATATTTATAGAAATTTAAATATCTGGAAATACAAATATCTGAAAGTTATTTTGGAAAATTAGTTATTCTGATGATTACGGATACAGTCCGAGAAAACGTCAACGATGAACCTGTCGCGAAACATCAACGGAACTATTAAGGAATCTCAAAAAATCCTGTGTCTGTACGCAGGAGGTAGATCGTTAAGCCGCGCTTTCGAGAGGATCCACGCGCATGAATAAGCCGTTATGCTGGCGCTAGTTTGATAAATCGTTTCATATGTGATAGAGAAGGATGTAGTTGGTGGAAAGATACAGGAGCCGAATGAGGAGGACGAAGGCAGAATTCAGGAACGTGCGTGCGATGCCTACCGTCAGCTTAGCCTCCCGCGATAGAAGTATCTTTCTCCCTTTCTCCCCCCCCCTCTCTTTCTCTCCCACTCCTTTCGTCCATTTTCTCCTCTCTCGTCACCGTTATCCATGACGATGTGGGCTGGCTTTAATCGTTTCTCGTAAATGCCTGACGAGTTTATAATTTCCAAGTTTCTCTGACGTCCTGAATATCCAGCGGAAATTTCGACGCAAAGAGCCACTCTGAAGATAGTAGTTGTTGAATGGAAAATCGCGATTACAAGTTAATTTCAATAAAAAATGCATACGCGTTTTTGAGAAAAAAATTTTTTAAATATTTTTTTTAAACTCTTTCTTCTCTTCTCTCTCTAAATATTAATATATTTTAATTTAAGTACATTTGAGTAATATCCAAGTCAAATATATAACGCAATTAAAAGTGCTGTATATGTAGGGTAAAAGCACTAGAGGTGGATCAGGCACGTTTAATTTTTATTAATTTTTATTGTAATTTTAATTATCATTGATTTTTAATTGTTAACTAATTTTAAATAAACTTGAATGTGTTAAAATTGCATTATGATCCACAATTAGACTCTAAAACTAGATATGGATCATCAATTATAATTTCGTTATATATATTACGATATACATGTGCAAATCATTTTTATTATTCTTATAGGATTAGTAACGTCATCAAAAAAGATAAAGCATTTGATAAATTGATCCGCAATTAATACGTGGGATTTAATTGTCATTCCTTTATTTAATTCAAATTAAAACATAAAACAGTAATAAAATGAAATAAAATTATCCGTAATGTAATCTTTATGATCAATCATAACTATTAGATATTTTATTGATTCGATATTGTTTTGGATAAAAAAATATGAATTTTTTTAAAGAATAAAATCCACAACTAGTGGTTTTACCTTATGTAATCCCTTCATTCGAATTTACAAAAAAATATTCGAGTCAAGACGCAAATCAGTAATGAACAAAGAAACCGAGATTTTGTAAAAAAGCAATGTCAACACAACGTCGACGAACAAACATTTGTACTTCGCGGTTTCGCGTTTCTTTTTGTCTATTCATTCATTCGCTTAGTCTTCTTGCCAACGTACCAACTTTCACCCGATGCCTGTGCTATTTTGTTTCCAAGTTTCTGATATCTTCTCCAATTCTTTCTTCGTTGAGAATCCTCTTCTCTATATGTAACATAGAATAAGTACTGAATCGTTTTTAAAAATTGGTTTTTTTTTAGATGTGTGTGTTTAACAACATTTTGATTTTATTATGATTTAATTCAATTTATGCTTTACATAAAGACACGTTAGTCATGTAACAGTTGAAAATATAGGTAAAGCGTATATTAATATCAATTCATAATATATTATAATGTTTTACTAATATGTAAATACCTGCAAAATTAATAGACCATCTCGCATATTTATGAGTAATTTTCTCGAAGAATTTAATGTAAAAATCGATTGAAAATATAGAGTAAGTAGTTAAAAAATTTTACCTTCTTCTTCCTCCATGATGAATTGTAGAAGAAGATGTGAAACTAAAGCAGTAAGTGAATTTGAGGGATTTTCACCCTGGCCATAAACTCACGTGTCTTTAGTGAGTTGGTATAGCCGGCAGGATTTCGTTGGATTCTGCGCCATTATTCGGACCCTTACAAATTGCTCAGCCAATAAATTATCTATAAAACGGCCAGACCATCCACTGCGCGAGATAACGGCGTATCTTTGCAGTTGTTATCGATGGCGATCGCTCGATTTATTATTACGTGAGCGTGGACGGGGTTTAGCGATGGTATGGCCAAAAAGCTAGCCGTGCGTATATGTTCTTCTCGTTCTGAACTACATCACGTACAGTATTGCCATTTTCCATGAGAGTGCCTGCAATAATCTCTTGTGAGATATTCTGATAAATATTGGTAAATTACTAGATACATTTCGTCTTTGCAGATAGCACAAGTATTATCGTTAAATTTTATTATGTTTAGTTTTATAAAAGATTGAAAAATCGGAATTATTTTTTTTATATATTCGAAAGTTGCGATTTTTTTATTGCTGGGAATTATTTTATAAAAAAATATCAGCAAATTCTCCTCATATATTCTTTTATATTGCTATTTTCGAAAAAAGATAAAATTTTATACTGTTAGACATAAAAAAAAAACAGTAACTCAATCCTTTTATTTTTCATATAACATTTTGTTATTTTTAACTTCCATGTGTGTCGAAATATAAATTAATTCGTAATAAGTTCTTCCAGACCATTATATAAATTAAATAATTAAGAAAGGCCTATTCGATTGTAGCTATTAACATCAACATCAAAACTGACGATCAATTATTTTGTGAGATTATTTCTATGATTGCGTTGCAAGTTCGACAGTAATTGGCTTGCAGTTTAAAAAACTGAAAAGATGACTTTGAGATTTTTAATTTTAATTTTACATTGTGTGATTATACACTAAGGAAGACCAATGTTTGAAATGATCGAAACGTATGTAGTAATTTTTTAATTTTTTAATTTTTATGTCTTTTTATATATTTTTTTATATTTATTAAATCATGATTAAAACGAATTCTTCTGCATTCTTTTGACAATTAACATTCTGCTAGGCTTAATAGTTCTTTACACTGATTTTGAAAAGATGTATTTAATATGTATATAATAAGAAATAATTGTAACGACCGTAAAAATCATTACGACCGTATAAACCTTTTCTTTAATTAATGCTTTTCTGTGATTAGTTTCAAAGTAAACGTCCATATTAATGTATGCACTAATATGAGTAAATAATAAGCTAAATTTAAGTCAAATTTAGTTAAATTTCAATTATTTAACTCCATTATTTTAATTAAATTAACGACGTATTAAGTAGGAGTAGTGATGACCTACAAAAATAATTAAAAATAATTCAAATTAAATATGATTTGACATTAAGAATTCAACAGTGCAGTAATAGCAAAGCGTAAAAAGTCTTAATCTTTTTTCCAATTTGCTAAAATATTAAGAAATTTGGAAATTTTAAATTAGTGACTCCAAAATAATGTAAATGTTCATCTACGTGCCTTTTGTCGATCGACGGTTCTTCGTCGGAAATTGCGTACCAGTTAGCCGGAGAATAAACAATTCCCGGTAGTTTCGTGTAACCGCGCGACGAAATGAGGACAGGAGGATTCCGGTCGTGTTCGACAGGAATTTATTAGTCGCGCGCGATCGCAACGGATGATACATCGCGGTGCTTTATAGCTGTTCGGGAAATACTTTCGGGGGTGAGCGCGCGTGGTAATGCCGTCCTTCGTCGTGCTCGTAAGGACATCGAATGGGTTGAAACGTACGAGCGAAAAGACGAGAGGAAGCCGGGAACGACGGAGGTTCGCTAATGTTCCGATACGTATGTCCTTCGTGTTCTTCGTTTCGCGGCTAGTATGCAGCACGGTGACTCGGCGGAAGGAAGGTGTTCCGGACGAGTACGAAGGGCGGTGGTGGTCCCGATGGCGCGGGTGGAGGGCTCTGATTTACCGAGGCAATCGCTCTTTATTTCTCTCCAGGCGGCCCTCCCGTCCGCCCCACCTCGATAGATATCGCCTTGTAATAGCTTTCCGTTACCTGAATATATCCGCCCAGTGAAATTTATCAGATTGAATCGATAGAATCTACGGAAAACAAGAGGCCTCGGTGATGCCTAACATCTTGCCCGTACATGCTTTACATGTCCCTACATCGTTACGCAGCACGTACTACTATATAAATACAGTAACCGAAGTAATATTACAACACTTATGTATAGAGATACGAATAGAATTACTTCTCTAAAATATATCCGTACAAATATGAATTCTATAGGTATACTATATTGTAGGTACACAACACATAATATATATGAATTATGAAGAATGTAACATATAATTTCTATGAAAAGTTCTATTATATTAGCAAAAGCATAATATTAGATTTAACTGTAATTTTAATTCGTATTAACATTATATTTTATGTGCTTTATCATCACCAACTTTGTCATGTAACACGATTATTTTGTACTGATCGCTTAACAGTTAAAGCAATTAGTCATCGCGAAATTTTCATTGAAATTTATACTAAATAATGCATATTTTAAATAATATAATTGCATAGTTAGATCGACAGTGGTAATGTTTGTGAACATTAATAGTATTGATTCATTGGATCTATTTTTTCATAGATTTTTTCTATGAAATTATATAAAAGATTTTCAATAATTTTCTTTGCCATGTTTATATCCAATCTATTATTTTATATGTTAAATTTTTGTATAAATCGCTTAAGAAGGTTCTTGAATCATGATTTTTCTCGAGTGATGCGTGGGAATGTAGTACTTTTTTATTATGTGACAGAAAATGATTTACAGATGAGACCCTATATAAATTTAATATTAAAAATATTTTTTTAGATGTTTTTTTCCTGATATGTATATGTATAATTATATAGGGGATAGACTTCGACTTCAATTTAGCGTCGTCCGAGGGCAGCACGCTGCAGAATCCTGAGTCCTTCCCTTTAATCTCACAGGAATGACTGATCTGCACAGTCATTTAGACTTATTGTTAGCAATCCTACAGACTTGAACTCAATATATTGCAGACACTCATACTATTACATTTGCACTTATATACACATATTTTTGCGAATATAGTATAATAACTGTGCGGAAAAATGGCACAATAATACGCAATTTAAAAGTAGTAAGAATAATGAGAACACGATAATAACCCGCAAACCTTCTATGTGATGTCTTTGAAGATAATATCCATGAAAACCTAAAAAGCGTTACCTAGAATATTTTTACACCTCAATTGAAATCATTATTATTAACAATATATTGTATATATTGTATATTATTGATTGTTTTTCTATTTATTAATATTAAGAACATATGGATTTAATTTTCTGGAAGAGAGTAAGTAGAAACCAAACAAGTATTAAAAGGAATAAGCGTACTAAGTATCTTATTACGACAATATTTCTAAAAAAATAAAGTTTTAATTAATATAATGCTTTTTTATGGGTTTTCGTTGGAATTGTATATTTAAAGGTTCATAAAAAATAGTTATTAAAAAAGAAAGAAAATATACCAAAAAAAAAACATTTGTAAGCTTGAAATCTCTACTTTTGAAACCGATAATTTATATTTCAATCTGACTGATCTTTTACGGAACTATACGGACACAAATAGATATCTGTCAAATCTGAAAATTTTTTACAAACTTTACAAAGGTCTATGGCGTGAAGTAAAATTTGCACAAAAATGCGGTTTACAGCAGTCAAAAGAGTGAATCTTTACCTTCAATTTGTTTTTAATTGAGTGTTATACGATATTTTTTTATCGAGTTATTGAACGTTAATTATTGAATAAAAAAGTGATCATTTTTGCTTCAACGTTCAATAATGCGGTGAAAAAAAAACCGGACAACGATAAATAAAAAAGTAAATTGAAGGTAAAGATTCACTCTTTCGATTGCTGTAAACTGCATGCGAATTTTACTTCACGCCATAGACCTTTGTAAAGTTTGTAAAAAATTTTCAGATTTGACAGGTATCCATTTGTGTCCGTATAATTCCGTAAAGAATCAGTCAGATTGAAATATCAACTACCGAAACTACTTCAAAAGTAGAGATTTCAAGCTTTCAAATGCTTTTTTGATTTTTTGTCTGCGATGATTTTTCACCGAGTCACGGTGTTGTGAATATTGCGCAATTTTGAGCGTGTTCGAAAATGTTCCTTATATTTTTTGTTAAGTAGTGTATATTATATGTTACAACATTTATTATATATACATTCTAATAAATTTTATTATATATGTAATTATATAAAAGCAGCATTTTTGTATTATACAATTCACATTTTTTCCTGCTGGACTTAGAATGTAAAAACTAATCCGAAAAATAGATGATTTCTGGATTAATAAAAATAACAAAATTTGTAATGTTGCATTCTCTGTAGTGTAGTGGGAGAGAGAGGAGTTCGCTACACAATTTATATCTGATACTAAAGATATTATCGCTTGGGTACAGATCAATGTTCCAATCGCTGGAATGGCAGGAAAAGCGGAGCGAGACGAAAAGAGTAGTAGAAAAGAGGAAGGACGAGATTCGAGTTATCACCCGCGAATAGATTTATGGACTCTCCCGCGGCATCAAGAGGCAAAGTCCGTTTCCCCCGTCTCCTTTCTTTTTCCGTTCGCGGGCCAGAGCCCCATTTCTTTCTTCCTGCACGCTGTCTGTTTGTCCGACAGCACGATCTCTTCTCTCACGGGCTCTCTCGATGCAGCCCAGATGCGGCCGCAGCTGCCATTGTTCCGGCGATCGTTATCCGAGCTCGCGGCTCCGAGCAAAAGTTACCACACTCTATCTGGAATCTCAATTAATGCCTCCGCCCTTATCGCGAGATCATCCCCTTATTATCGACGAGCCGCCCCCGTTCTTACGCAGCTCTTGCGGAATTTATCGCTACCGTCTCTCTCCCTCCCTCCCCTTCTGCCATTCGCCGCCCTTCCCAGAGTGTTTGAGGAAGAAGCACGCACTTCTGGAAAACCGAAATCGACAATCTGGATAACGAGAACGATTTATCGATCGTGCTATGTACTTGTTAGTTATTTTCCTATTAATCAACGGTATCGTCGATCTCTCCAAATATTATATTTATTCGTTTAAATAGTCATTTTTTTTAATGCATTGTGTCGACGTTCCAAAAATTTTTAGAGAGAATTTTTGTACGCGAATGTCGACTTACTTACACTCGCCGCGATCGCTATAATTGCTTTTACTGATCAAACAGTGCCGGCATAATGAAGCATAGCCGGTAGAAATTAAGATAATAATTATTCATCGGAACGCGAGTCTCTTATTTCGTATTCCATGTAGCGAAAGGGATCATTAACTCTTTCGTTCTATATGCGATGAACAAAAAAAAGAGAAATAATAAAATGCGATATGGAAAGGAGGCGAAATTTCTGTGGAAATTCACTCCACGACAAAGCAAACGTGGCGTATTTGCGTCTGGAGGGCATCGAACACGCGCACAGCCAGCGGTTTCCCTGAATGAAACTAATAACTGAGTAACTGACAAAAATCGCTGCCGGCTGTTCGGCTGCATTTTTTCGGGGCTGCGTTTTCGCGCTCACAATGACCCAACAGCTCGGTCTCTGGCGCTCGTTGTAGCCATTTCCTGCTTTCAGCCCGGTTCCGACATATTGCATTCGTTAGTCCGCTAGTTAACCCCCTTCAGCGTTGCCGAAACTCGTCAGTCCGCGTTGAGCTGGTCAGTATCGAATATTTACTCGTTCTCAAAATATCACGTACGCGGGAGGCTACAAAAAAAATAGCTTGATTCAATACCGACAGACTTTTATGATGTATACAGTGTTTCGTAAATTTTGCATAAACTTCGGAAGATTATATCTATTGAATGCTTAAAAAGAATTTTTCGTCAGTGATATAATGCTACCATTATCATAATATTATTATATTTTATGGTTATTCTTGTGATTAAATTGTAAGTTAAAATTATTTCATTAATTGTAGGAACCAGACTCATTATTAATTTTATGAAGATTTTTAAATGTTTAAATTCGTTAAAAATCTTTGTGTTTATGTGTGTGTGTGTGTGTGTGTGTGTGTGTGTGTGT
>NW_017256287.1:448574-533518 GCF_001594055.1 Mycetomoellerius zeteki
GTGTGTGTGTGTGTGTGTGTGTGTGTGTGTGTGTAATCACGACGTGTATGAAAAAATTATTAAAGTTAATTTTCTAAGGTGTGTGTGTGTATCTTAGATGCTTTTACGTCAAAGGTACGTATGACAACCTGCTAAAAATGTAAAGATTGCGTGTTCAACGAATATATGGTATAGGACAACGTTTTAATATCTGTGTGTACGTTAACTTCGCTCGCTTCTACTAACAGCAAACGAGTTCGTACCAAGTCGAACGTTTATAAGCCTTGAAAGATAAATATCTCTCGCTATCATATTGCACAATTATATTTTCGCGTTGCATATTCGTTGCACGCGGTACCTTCCGCGGACCGTGACGCAATCGTCAGCTGCACGTGGCCAGGAACGGCAAATTTCTCACATTTTTCACTTCGCGCCTTCCAATGTGCACGCTCTCCGGCTCGTCAGAGTTGTGAGAATTAAGTCGATGTAGCATGCTCATAAAATTTGAAATAAGCCTTACCTTCGTTTTTCTTATCCCGCACACACGCACGCGCGCACGCACGCATATACGCACACCCATACAGCATCGCACATCAAATAAATTAGTGGATATTCTGAATATGTGTTGAGTTATAACAATGACAATAAGAATGTTAAACTTTGAACTTAATTTGTTATTATTTATATCTATAAAGATTAATAAAATTATTCTTTAAAAAAAAAAAAGAAAAAAGTTATGTTACTTCATATGTTTTTATAAAAGTACACATAAATTTAATAATCACCAATAAGTGATAATTATTTAATGACATATAGATATCGTATTTTATGTTTTACTATCAGAATTTTAAGAAAACCAATTACGTTAGATAAGAGGCAGTATCACCATGTAGATATTTTTTACGGTGCAAGTCGTGAGAGTGTGTGACGTGACCGATAAAACGAATGGCCGATAGTCTGCAAGCGTTAATCTTGTGGTCAAGCCGGCAGCAAACAACGGATAATAGGAGATGGTGAATCGCCGTATGCGTGCATGCTCTCCCCGTAACGCATCGTCGACCTTTCGGCGAAATTTATATTCTTGTTGGTAGATAAGGCACACTTGCGAGGCGATTCGCGGCGACGTCGCAACCGAACGGACGTCCAACCCCCGGCTCCAACGTAACTTCACCCCAAACGTTACGCGAAATGTTTGCTCTACGGTATCGCGACATTCTGCTGAGTTCCCGGAAAAGGGATGATCTTCTACTAATTTGTGCTTCCGTTCGTGCGTGTAATATCAATCGAGCGTCCGAACGAAATGTATGTCTCTCAGTATGATTCTGCCAATAGCTACGTAACTTAGCGTTATCATTTCTTATATAGAAATAAAATTTTTCTTAATTTTTTTTATATTAAAGTAGAAATACGATCTAGAAGAAAACAGAGCATCTTGTTTATACAATGACTTCCAACAAAAATTCAACTGAGAGGTAGTAATTAATTATCTACTTATTTTGAATATTAAAAGCACTGAACAACAACAGTGCTTTTAATACTCAAAATAAGTAATTAATCATTATCTTTCAGTATTAAATTTTTATAAGGATTTAATGCATTCGTGAGAGCATGAGAAAGACAGCAGATTTCTTGTTTTAGTTTTTATAGTTGATGTGCTGAATTCGCATATAATTATTCCAATAAAATTCATAAAAGAGTATCCATATAATTTATTTTTATATCATATTTCTTTCTTCTGTCTCTTTTCTTAAGTCTCTTTGCTTTTAGAATTTGTATTAAATTTCCAGTATTAATGTTGCATTTATATGCTTAGCTAATCGTAAGAGAATCCGAAGGACGTAGCCAATGGTTTCCGAAGTTTATCTATAACCCCGCGAAGGGTTAATTGATCAAGTCCCTTCGTCGCGTCCATATCTCTGACGAAGGGCTGACGTCACCTCGTCCGCAGCCCTGGCGATCCTGATTAGCATTAACGATTCATAGACCCGGGACTAACTAGGGTCGTCCTACGACCTCTCACCATCTTCACCGTCTCCTTCTCGTGTCCTCCTAGATCTTCTCCATCTTCCACTGGTTATCGCGCCTGCCAACAAGGAGGTTATCTTTCGAGTTCGACGATCGACTCGATTTGCATAATGTTTGCCCGTTACAAACTATTAGTCGGAGATGTCTCGGTCACAGCGAGTGTTTACAAGAACACTTTCTAACATCATTTGGTAGAGTTCTTTCCGTAAGGCTAATATAATTTTAATAAGGTTACAAGCTTAATTATGTTTAATTATCAAATATTTGAGATCATTAGAATGTTGAATCGCAGAATATCAAGAATTTTATTCCTTTCTAATAAGATACCTATGAGTATCAATGTCATTAAATTGCTCGTCAATTTAATTTGTGATATTACTACTCTAGTTTTGTTAGAATTGCGTTTCAAGACTGAAATTAAAATTCGGTGCGGTTTGTAAGATTAGATATGTATATAAATTTACATCGAATTATTTAAGTACTAAAGATCCAATTTGACCATTAAGATCTTTATTTCCCATTTGTTATGTATTTACATTATGATCTTAAAAGACACTTTATTTAATTTTATATATATTTTGAAAGTATACGTTATCTTTTATTTTTTATTGCATTTTTACACAGTTGGGAAACTTATGTTAAACTTGATATATTTCACGTGTTCCAAATGATACACTCAAATTTTTGTGTAAAATTTAATACAACATGTTAGAAATTAATACAAATATTATATTTAAAAAATTAATAAAAAATGCAACACTGATACAATTTATTATATAAGCAAACTGTGGAAATATATTTTTTCCGTAAAATTAACGATAGAATTAATTTAGTACGTATTTTATTAATTTATTTTAGAACTTTTTCATTTTAAAACACATTAATTTTGTGTTATTTGTTTACTTACTCATAAATTATATCATTTAAGAAATGTTGAATGTCGATTTAACACGAAATATTTAAATAACATGATTACATTATGTCAAATTAATATTCGGATAAATTAAAAATTTAACACAAATTTTTAACAAGAACTTAAATGGAATAGTTTTAACATAAATACAAAATGCTTTTACTGTGTAAAATACTGTAATCAAGACAATGAGAGTAAGCGACGAGAGTGATACCAAATTCTTTGTCTCCGCAAGGGCAACATATCAAGCGATGCAATAGTATGGCGCTTTTCGACGAAGGGCGTCGTTATTACGAAAGGCCGGGGTCTTTCGATGTCCTGCAACGGTCAGTCAGATCTCTGGGGAGGTCCTTCGAATTTTCCAGTCGACGGAGGGAAGCTTGTCGGCCAAGTTGCATATTACCATTTCTCGATTCGACGTACGAGAGGTCGGTGCGTGCTCTCGCGTCCGTCTGTGCGTGCGTGTGAAACACTCCTGTGTCACCGGGTACACTCGGTGTTAGTCCCTTTGGCATTAGACAAGGATATCGGGGATGTTCGGGGGTGCTCGTTGTGATTGGTGTGGGTCGGGCTGACCATTTGAATACACGGCACTGTAATCACGACCGTGCTCTCTCTCTCTCTCTCTCTCTCTTTCTAACTCACTTTCTCGCAGCTCGTTCTCCTCCCCACCGGCCTGACACTCCTTGCCTATCGTACAGTCATCGCACTTCCTCATCCTCTTCCTCTCCCTCGCCACCGTCCTGACAGGACGCGCGTGGCTGTGTCCGGGGAATACCTCCAGATTACTACCACCGGTGAGCGCGTCCTCCCATTCGTTTCCATCGTCGCCTGACCAGACCTCCTGAATGAGAACGGTATTGTGCCGAGTATCCAGATTGAAGTTAGGGAGGCGTATCGACGTGGGACTGTCCATTTCAGAAGCGATTTTCTTCCGCCTTTCCCAGAATTCACTCATTGAACTGTTTGGTAAAATTCTATTATACTATATTTATATATATTGGATAAAAAATATTCAAGCAACTACCTTATATTTAGGAAAATGGACAATATAAGTTGCTAATCAATAAGTTCCTGTATATATTATTGAAATTAACGCTTACACATAAAAACTGTTTTATATACTCTCTAAATTTTTTGAAATGAAATTTCACTGCAAAGGAATGAAATCTCATACTTTTAAAAGGAGCGAGGCTCCAAAAAAAAGAGTGAAAATCTGCCATTCTTATTCAAGAGTGCAAATATTTTTACTCTTTTTCAATAATAGCAATATTTTTTGAAATGAGATTTCACTCCAAGAAATTTAAAGGGTAATTTAATCAGATAAGCAACACACTCTGAAAGCTTACTTTTTACAATTTAATCGTATGGTACTTGTATAATACAAATAAGAAAACAAGGCATTTTTTGAAGGTTTTGATTCGAGCTTTTATGAACAATGTTCAGATTCATAGACGACGAACCGCCCTTTTGTTCACGTCGATAATCGAGTATGCGTAGGACACTCTCTCATGTGCCTTAGGAGGGAAATTATCCAGGAGACGTCTCGTCGGATTTCTCTCGTTACCGCCTCGTTCCGGACGTGAAAACGCTCGCGTAACCGGTTCCGCATTTGCATGTTCACCGCTTGGAGGCAGAGAGCGAGGTCGATGGGCTTGTGTGGTGGCACGGATGCTGCGAGCCAGCACTATCGCCATCGTCAAAAAGCGTCTCACATCCATTTTAATGGATCCTTCTCGAAGATAAAGGGCAAGCGGGGAGAAGAGAGCGAGAGATAGCAGGTGATGCAATTTATTGATATGCCGAGACCATCTTCATTAAGAGCACAGACAAATTATTTATATTTTAAAGAGCAAGAACATCTAATGCGTTTTGGTACGCAAATTTAAAATATACGTTGCATATTAAATTTCTTCTGACTTTTAAAATAACATTTATTTTTGTTTCTGCGTTGCAAAAGATTATCAAGAGAAACGTAATTATAGATAATGCTTTTATGTTTTGTAATAAATCGTTGTCGTTATGTAAAGGAATAAAAAATTATTATAGATTTTTGTATCGTAGACTACATTGACATATATACATATAGTTGCATTGATAGAAATGTGACACAAGTAAAAAATTAGCATTAGAGTTGTAGTGTTTGAATTTTGGAAACTCATGACATAGTTTTAAAAAGTATACATAATTGAATATATACATACATATACCTATGTATATACAATTGGAACATATATAATTGAATACATATTAAATACATATTGAAAGTATATAGGAAAAAATAAAGTTATGCGTATTCACTCTTAATTAAAACGTTGTTCTAATTTCGAATTTTTAACATGTTGCATTAAAAAGTTGCTAATTTTGAGATGTGTTACTTCTCTATCAACACAGTGACATGATCAAACGCAAACCGCGTTGCACAACCACGTTTGCAACATAGCCATCGTGTAGCAGGGCTACTTTGCCTAAACATTTGCTCGGCGCTTCACCTGCTAGAAGCCTAACCCTTCGCTATTTCATTAAATTAGAAGGAACCTGTCTGGTCGGTTAGTTGGCTGGTTGGTTGGTTCGCAGCCGCGATCTCCATTTCTCTCTGTTTTTCTCTCCATCTCTCCTTTTCTCTCACGTCACTAGATCCGCGAAACCACTGGAAACTTTCGCTTTTACCGTCATTTTATAATTCATGATATCGTCCTGTCGCTCGGATGTAACGCGGGTCTCGTTTCGTACCGTCGGCAGCGAGTAAAGAGGGTCTCTTCGTTCGTTGCGCTTGTCGTTGATAGGCACTACTTGCATTTGCCAACGTTCGAACGAATCACTCGTTTTGTTATTATTGTTATTAATGACAATAATAGCGACCAAAACGTGGATCGGCAACAATTGGAGTAGATCGTAGGTTCTTTTTGTTTTATCTAACGCAATTTTGAAATTTAGATCGACGAAGTATGAAAGTGAAGACTCGAGTTTTAAAGAATACATAAAGAATACATTCTTTTTCAATAACTTTTATTTCTCCTCCATGTGAATTTTTAAATGTATTTTTTTAATATCGTCATTGTGAGAATTGTCGACTTTCTTTGTTTTTTATCTTCTAAATTTGTATTTTTGTTTCGATTATAATTATAAAATATTAGTATTATTTACTTGAAAGATTGTAGCTTTTAGAAGCAAGCAAAGAAATATATATTCTTACATAGATTTATTAATAAATTTTATTCTGGCCACGCCAAATCATATGATTTCATTATCAAGACCAGTGTGTGTTTTGACTGGAATAAATCCTTTCTAAAGTGTAGCATGTTAGGCCGAGCATCTTACTGTTGCACGCTCAATATCTTAACGGGAATAAGTCCAAAGTTGTATCCCATTACGTCTAAGCATACTGTCCCTACCCCATCTTTACTACACTATAATACTCTATCGCGTTGCTTGCTCTATGCGACGCATCTTCAGCCTCTGCCTCTCTTTCTCACTTCTCCGCCATGAAGCGTCTCTTGGACTACCCCTTGATTATTCTCCATTGGCGTAGAAACTAATTAAAATAATATCTTTATTCTTTGTTCCCATTAATTGTATCGTCATACGTTAAAATTAACTCTGAAATAATTAATAGCCGACGATACAAAAAAATTTTTCTACGAGAAATTTACTTTTAATTACGATCATTAAATATGTTTTATTAATTCCAATACGCGGTGCTTAATAATCTTGCGGTAGCTTTTTTATTTAATAAACATTACTTTTCTTTTGAAGTACTGCTTTCAGTTTTGAGACAATAATAATATTAATTTAACGCTTTACAAGTATATCGTGTTTATCGTCTTAGAACGACAGATGTTACGCCATTGGCGAAGGGTTGAGATCGACCGTCGGTGGGTGTCTCTTCTCTTTATCTCCTTGCACAGATTTTAATATAAATTATAATCTAATGTCGTTTCTTAATACCTTTTACCCCGACTGCCGTCGCTACCATCATGGTTTCTCCGAACCCCAAAACGCCGAGGTCATTATTAGGGATTTCTCATTATGCGATCAATCATTCTCAGGGATCGCGAAGCTAATTTCTTACGTCAATTAATATTGCGATAGCGGCCATCGACGAAGAAAACGTCGACGGCATTCACTTTTCTGCCCTCCAACCACGTCATTCCTCATTTTCGTATCATTTAACATTCAATGGAACGTCCTGCTTAACGTTGCAATCATGCTTGCTCTTCGCAGATCGTCAAAAATCTGCTAAATAATTGCGAAGTGATATTTTACAGCATATTTATAGGACAGTTATTATTAATTAAATGATATAATATCTATAGTAAATTACAGTTTTTTAATATTTTGGATTCAACGACATGAAAGTGAATAATCCTTAACAATAATTACAATTATTCAAAATAAATTAATAGATTTTATTAGAAATGATGATAGACTATGTAAAATTTGATCTGAAATAGATGAATGTTGTTGAACGCAGCTGTTGCAAGACAAAAAAGCTATATAATGATTGAATTATTATTTTTCAAGAATAAATATCAAAGTCGTTGTTTGCAAAATTATATTTTAATTTATTTATTATATACATTTATTGTATACATAATCATATACGTGGGTGATTCAAGTCAAACCGGGACTTTTATTCTCATGAACATAAGAATAAAAGTCCCGGTTTGACTTGAACCATTCACGTGTATATACATATATATATATATATATATATGTATATACACGTGGATGGTTCAAGTATATATTTAATTAGCTAATATTTGTATCTTATTATTTAAAACTTGAATAAAAGACAAATTTCTGTTATTCAAGTTTTAAATAATAAGATACAAATATTAGCTAATTAAATATGTGACAGGTCAGATATGTACGTAGCTCAGACCAAAGCAACGCACGCGACTGGATCGCCCTTGGGACAATAAAAATTGCAAGCGAGATCGAGGAGGTTGATCTCAGAAAAAGCCTCTCCGATACCTCGAGGTGGTAGAGTGAGAGTTAAGATAGAGAGCAAACCGATGGATTTATGCCTCGTAGTACGAGGCATCATCGTTCTCCCCCGATGGATATATGGGACTGTATACGCGTTTCTCCACGCATCTCTCATTCTCTCTCTCTCTCTCTCTCTCTCTCTCTCTCTCTCTCTCTCTCTCTGTTTCTTCCTCTCTTACACACTATCTCTATTTCTTCCCTTGCCAATATTTGTCCTCATACGCAACGCCTTGGGTTCTGTATTTACGAACAAATACGCATATACAGATATATAAACGTGTCCTCCATGTTTACCTTCTTATATCTGTCTGTATCTCGCGTTGGTCGCCCCTAAAAGCTACCACCGAACGCCCCCCGAAATCAGATCAGTAACCCCTTTAGCAAACTTCAACTTCGATGAGCCCGTTGTAAGATGTCTTGCCGTTGCAGTAACTACATCATATTACTAAAGCAAATATTTTCATTTTTTTACAATTGTACTTTGGAAAATAATAATTAAACATATAAAAACCAAGAAAACTCATTTTTGTCGTATAAATAATTATTAACAATTCAGATAATGATAGACTATATATAAATATTTAAAAAAATATTAAGTAAAAGTGTTCTTAGATGGCATCTATTGGGAATAATAGTTTTAACTTTTTTAAATATTATATTTTTTGCATTAAATAAAGAGCGAGTTAATACTAAAAGTTTAAGTTCTATGAATGCATTAGTACTTTATTGAATTTGTCAAGTAACATTTTGAATATTTTGGATGTTAAAAAAGCGCAGTATATTTATTATTCATTTCCTTAACAGCGAATTTTCTATCTATCGATAGTATCACCCTCGTGATTCCACTCTTGTGAGAAGTGTTCGAAAAGTCCGGGAGAGCTGCGTCTCTGAGGAAAGAGGATCTGAGAGGTGGTCGAGGGGGAGAGGGGGTGACCGAACTTTGGACTTTGAACTTTGCCGCTCGAGTGACCTCGCGGCCGTTTTATTTCACTTTCGGCCATTAACATACTTCGCTCCGGGATTTTTCCTACTTCCGCGTGCAAAGTACTAGATGTCTGCATAATTACCGTTTCATCGGTTTTCTTTCTTATAGCAATTGAGTGAAAAGTAAAAACACACGGTTTCAAATTCTTCTGTTTAAAGATGAAGCATAATTATTTCTGTCGACATATAAGTTATTCGAGAAGGAAATTGTTCCATTCGTATACGGTGTACTTTACGAGGAAAACTGATTTGGATCGTTACATATAGGATGCTTTCCATTTGATGACAAGTTGACACAAACATTATTCTATCTTTCTCGATATTTAATGAGTAACAAGGACAGAACGACTTATGTCGACTTGTGTCACCAAATGAAAAGCACCCTTAATAGATTTATTCTCAAACGAAACGGATTATCGGCAATTATACATATCGGGCAAGTACTTGTCTCATACTTTTGACTCGGAGCGAATGTCTTCTGGAAAGTCGTTGTTTCGTTTCGTTGTCGTCTACAATTCCAAGAGTGCCATCGTTTATTGTTCGCGATAGCTCGGAAACAGCAGTGGAGCGCAAAAAGACGAAGCGAGAATCGGCGGTACCCCGAAGAAAGACGGCGCGCGGCGGTCACGCGCGCGACGGAGAGAAAGAGCAAAAAGAGAAGGCAGTCAGAGCGCGGCGAGTAGGAAAGCTCTCTTTCGCCGTGAACACGACGAGGAAGAGGGCTTTTTCCTCCGGGGCGAGGATCCATGTATGGACCTCACGACCACCTACGAGACGACGCCGGCGTCGTCCTTCTCGCCGGCAAAAAGTAACACAAAAGTAAGCCTATCGTGGGAGGCGTGGAACGCGGAGCTTTTCCCTGTGTATCTCGATGAGTTCACGACGAGCTTTCATGGGAGTGGGGGCCACGCTTGCGCGGACGCTTCCGACGAGGAGGAACGATGAGATCGGAGGAAGCGAAAAGAGGATGGAAAAGCTCTCTAGGATTTTGAGGGTAGGATGCCCGCGGGGAGGGATAAAACGTCGCCGGGGCAGGACGTTCCAGCACTTCCAGCACTCCTCTTCGAGGCTCGCGGACGTGAGGATGTACTTTACAACTACTGGTTTTTTGTAATGTTTTTCAAGAATTATCGATTATGGCAACGCGAAAATCATGCGCAACGGTTCGTACTACATATTGAGAAGAGTTTTCACACTTTTTAATATTGGATGATTGCTTTATAGAATCTAATGTTAGTTTAATTGATATATATATATATCTAATCTATGTGAAGAATATTATAATAATGTATAAATTACATATTTATAATAATAATAATCTTTTTATATATTTTCCAGAAAAATTAAAGTAAAAAAAACTTATTTCTTATTAGTGATGGTAATTAGATGTTTTATATTTTATGTTTATCTTTTAGAGTTCTATAACTATATACTTTTGTTAATTTACATTTCTAAAAATCAAATAATTAATCGCAAGCCAAGTTGCATTTTCAACTCGCTTTTACTTTCCATTTCATTTTAATTCGTCAGTTAGTGCAGCTTCGAAAGTATCGATAAATAAATTATAAGTGACGATATCACAGTCGTAAATTCGCTTATTAACGGGACAGTTGTAAATTAAGTCATTTAGGAAAACTTCGACTGGAGTCGAATGTCTCGATGCGATAAAGTAAATATTACAATTGTTCATTAAAGCATCAAAGCACCGTACGCTGGATACGGATTATCCGTTAACATTATCATCACATTTACTGTGGTGAATGATTTATGAAAACTGATTGCAATTAAACAAATTGCGTGGATGTCGTGTGAAATGATCGAAGGAACAACGTAAGACATTGAGAGAGAAAAGGGCAAGAGAATTGTGTGATGCGAATGAAGGAATTTATCGATTAGCTTCGAATAACGCATTCGCCTTCATTTATTCGCCTTCTTTTCAAGTACTACATTTCGAATAGCATTTTGATGAAATAAATATCGGAGAATACGGAGTACTGTCATCATAAACTTACAAAGCGTGCGTTATACGTTTGAAATTTCTACACTGATGAATGCAAGGGTGCATGCAAGAATTCTCACGCTAATTACGAATCTTCAGATTCACGTTGGTGAATAAATGTAAAGGAAACACGTGTGTATAGTGACGGAAAATCATTGATTTCATTTACTGAATTATTTATTTGTTTATATATAACAAATTTCGTACAAGACATCCAACATGGCTCGAATAGCCTTTAATATTGTATTATACGAATTTATATTCTTGAGAGCCTTACAATTTACTTATTGAATTTATTTATCTCGATAATAAACTACAATTTAATTTAAGCGACTGTCATCGAATTTTTTCACTTTATTTGATCCATTTCATTCAATTATTTACCTGAAACCTATATACATGGGCAACCTTAACATCAAGGCATTGTGTTCGTGCACGAAAAAAAATGATTTTACTGAAAGATCTAAAAATTTAACTAGACAACTAAATCTGAAAAAAATTTTGTTGGAGTATTAAAATAATTATGTAATAATCTCAAGTACAATAAACAATATTGCAAAAAGTTTTGATATTCTAACATCCAGTTTGAGCGTCGTACATAATTATTTTGATGATCTAACAAAATTATTTTTAGATCTGTGTACATATCTATAAGTTCAATTTTTAGATCCTTCAGTAAAACCGTCTTTCCTGCGTACGTATTAATTGCAGTACACGTACAAAACGCCCGAATATCGACAAACGTTATCACACGTAGTTCTAACGTTGATCTTTCACGTCTGGTAAGACAAGAGATATGAATGCATGAATGCATTGGAAGTGTCTTGGAACTAGAGCGACCAGTATCTTCTTGCAGCTTGGATGTAAAGGGAAGGAAGTGTCATATGTTCATATATACTGGACATTCGTTTTACGTCGCAGACATAGCGGAATAACACGCAAAACGACATTAATTGTTTCAGTCGCAAGGTGTCAATATATTATTTTCAGGACAGTAGACAGTTTTTATTTTCGTTCATACAATCGTTGATGCTCTATCTTACCGTCGTGTTTAAGGGCGTTTACCTTTAGCCGTGCTCGTTTTCCCGCATTATTCGGCGTGAATTTGAGAGTAAATTTTCGATTTGCTTCTCCCCGTCTCTCCGCATCTGGTCGACGCTCCGTCCACGGACAACTTTGGAAGGAAACTGGAAGGAGTAAAAGTTGCCGACGGTTGGCGGAAAGAAAGATAGAGAGTCGAAGCGAGAAGAACTACTTCATTGGTGGAACTTAATTCACTTAATAGATTCTAAATGGAGTAACTCCGATCTGGCAAGACTCGGCCGTTTCTTAAGCGTCGGAATAAAAAGTTCTTGTCCCGGTGAGAACGGAGACAGCCGACGCACTTCAAAGACAGACTATGGATCGGCAAAGTGAAAGTGATCAAGAGAAACAATGTGAAGACGCGTTAAAAAATAATCGACACGATCATGATGGTTAAAACTGTTAAAAGAAACAGTATGACTTTCTTGTTTAGTTTTTATGAGTAAGGGTATGTCACGCTAATCATGTTTTAATCGTGAGTTATTAGATCGAGATTGTACTGGAATCTCGTATTGTTAGAGGTAAATGGGGCAGCGAAAGAATGAAAAATGATTAAACGAATTTAAATTTTATCGGTTACGTGCTCGTCCATAAACTTTTCGTCGAAATCACGTTTATCGCAGTAGTCGATATTTATATGAAATACCATTAACCACCGTTGTTCAGCACGTATATGGTAAAAACAAGAAGAAACTAAAAAAAAGAAAAAAATTTGCTTTGCTTTTACTGTGCTGTGGACGCGCGAGGTGTGTTGAAAAAAATAAGGCAGCAATTCAGATTGAACATCCGTTATATTACATACTTCGATAATTCTCGCCATCAGCAAACCGGTGAGGTTTGTCCAGCGTTTGCTTTTGATGCTTTTGAGCCCGCTGAAGTGGTAGCCCGTGGTATTGGTGCAGGTTCGAGGGAGCCAGCCAAAGAGAAACGCATCGGTCTCCAGTAGCTAATTTATGACTTCGGAGGTGAATTTTGTGCAGGAAACACATCAAAGTTCAGTAGCGGTCAATGCAGCTCACGCGTATACGATGAGAGAAGAGGATGGTATGTCTGAGTGAGAGAAAGAGAGATGAGTTAAAAGATGAGGGAGAGGTAAAGGGGGAGAGAGAGAAAGAGGGAGAGAGAGAGAGAGAGAAAGCAAGAGAGAGCTAGCGTGGAGCTTCACGGACGGTAAAGCAACCACGGGCCGCGCTCTAACTACGTTAAAAGTTTTAATATTAGTTTAGTCGACGGCCACGGTAGATTGAGACGTAATTCCAGGTAATACCACGGTTCTACGAGCTACTTCCAGCTAATACCGAACGAAACGCGTTCTACAAAGGACCCTCCAGCCCCCGCGCTCCTTAATCTGCATTAAACTCGACGTTCGGTAGCCCGCCGCCTACCCGTCGCATCGGCAGCGAACGAGACATCATTCGTATGATCGTATGGTACCTTTGATTTTTGCGCGAGAAGCCGTCGACTTCTCTCTTCGGCCTCTCGAGTCGGTGCAACCCGCAATTCGGTCGTAGCGATTTCAATGACACCGAAGACGTTTTAGGTTCCTTGTTGAGTTGGATATTCCGTCGCGTGTTGTGTTGTTATTTTTCATTCACATTAGGAGAGTGCACTTTGCTGATGTTTGTTAGTATAAATACCAGTATTTTTTCTGTGTTTAGAATTGGAAGTAATTTCAAATTGTGGATGTTTTTAGATAAAGAATAAAAATATAACTTTAGACTTTTTTATTTGAGAGACCAGCGTTTGGTGTATAAAAATAAATAATTTTTTAGATAATAATACAATCGGCATCGCGTAGTTTATAGTTAGTAAGACATAGTTGAGATTGATATGAAAGTTTGCATGCTGCGCAGCTTGCTTTAGTTTCCTATATTTCGCGAAATAAACTTGTCGGGAAAAAAAACACAGCGTGCTAACATGTGAAAGCAGCCTGCTATTAACGAACGATCAGAGAGTTTCCTATCATAAAGTTTTCTATTAGTATTTATGTAATTGTGAAATTATGTTTTTCGCTGTGAACACATTGACCTATAAATACGTGTAAAAATGTAAAAGATAATAGTAGAAGATAATAATATTTGATGTATCCGGTGAAGCACGTGTTATATGTAAGTTTCTAACAAACTAACTTTATGTAATTTCTGTATATACTTGAAAGTACTTTGCAGCTACTCCGATCGCTGTTTAAGTAGTCAAGTGATTGTTCACTGTTGTAACAAGCGAGTTACGAGTTTTTTTTAAATATAAAATCCTTATTTGTGTATGTGTCTTCTGGTTTTTCTTCCAAATTCATTTTTTGTAAATTAATATCATTCAATCCTACTGTAGTGTTAAACCGTAAATATGAATATAATATGGCACGATCCATTGATAACATCCTGTATAAGACTAAATATGTTGAATGTGTGGATGTGTTTTACACACAATAATTTTCGATACACACACGATATATATCCCTTTTTCATTTAAATCCATCTTGTGCGTCTCCGTATTATCGTGTAAAAATAGTGATGCGCCCACCGTCACCAAGTAACTATGTGATTTCTCCTAAGATCGCACTTCAGCTGCTGCAGTTTACGTGCACTTCGAGCAGAGGTTTACCCTCGTCGCTGGTAATTGAGCGAGGCGAAGGGTCGCGCTTCCAAGCTCTCGTAATTTCTTGTCACACGACGGACGTTTCGGAGTGAAGCGCGGCAAGGCGCGCAGAGTGTACGAGCAAGGGAATAGGAAAAAATGCACCTGCGACGGGTAATAATTCGTGCCGTCCAAGCTGCGGCGGAGAGGGGGGGGGAGGGGGAAGGAGAAAAGCGATGGACGAAGGAGGCAGGGAGTGGGCAAAAGGGATGGTTGAGGAGATGGAGGAAGAGGATGGAAAAGGAAATAACTCGGAGGTGGACCACGCGTTTTGCTTGGAAGCTCGTCTCCGCGTACTAGCAAAATCGTACTACGCCCTATCTTTCTTCCCCTCCGCACCACTCCTCTCTCTCTCTCTCTCTCTCTTTCACTCCTCTGTTTCTCTCCTCTCTTCCGTTCTCGATCGCTCTCCCTCTCCCCCATCTCTCCTCGTTCTCTCTGCGTTCTCTCTCTCTCTCTCTCTCTCTCTCTCTCTCTCTCTCTCTCTCCCTCAGAGACGAGTCGATGCGTGCGTACGAACACAAGCGAGAAAAGTTTTACTCTCACCAACACTGATGCATGTCCAACGTCGCATATCCAACCTCGTCTCTCCCTTTCTCTATTCCTCTCTTTTGCTCTCCTCTCTCTCTCTCTCTCTCTCTCTCTCTTCACTCGCTTCTCTCCTCCTCTCTAATCTAACTCCTCGCAAACGCGCACACAACCGCGTATCGGCGCTGTTCAACGTCGGTGGTCTCCTCCTCACCAATACCAGGTTGAAATCCTCCTCCGGCTCCTTCCACCAACCCCTCTTTCTGCTTCCTCCTCCTCCTTCTCTTCCTCTTCCACCGCTGTCCTCCTCTTGACGGTGGTGTTGTACGACCTCTCGGGGTTGCTCGTGGAAAATCGGCGCTCTTCGTCGACGTCGCGGCGCGGACGGTTCGGACGGGCCTCGTAGGGCTGCCTAACGTCGATCACGGGTCTACGTCTCCTCTTTTGAGCTTCCTAGACGCGTCTTCCGGCATCGCGGACGTAAACAGAGAAGGGATCAAACGGTGCCTTGGAGTCGTACGAAAGATGGAATCTCTTGCGGTTCCAACTCAACCGGCTCCCGATATCGGCACAATCATCGATTGAGAAGATCTCTTGCGCTCATCAACGCGAAAGTAAGTACCAAGAAATAAGGAATAGGAATCCTTCTCAAATTCCGTGCGCGCGATCTCGCATCCTCTGTGATTTTCAACCGAACTTTCGAATCTGCATTTCCGAAGAAATGGTTGCAAAGCTCGTGAAAAGCTTCGTGCTTCCATAAACATTTGACAAGTTGATAACAGGAAATCTCGTCGTCTATATGTGCGCGCGCGCGCGTGTGTGTGTGTGTGTGTGTGTGTGTGTGTGTGTGTGTGTGTGTGTGTGTGTGAAAAGAAGGAAGAGTGATAAGAAAATATAATTTTTCTCTTAAGAGTAAATATTTTTTAACATTTTATTAACACGAAAATTTAATTTAATAGTAATACTGTCTTTCTTCTACGCGATGTAATACACGAATGAGGAATTGTATTTTTAGTCTTCAATTAGTCGATCCATGTGACACGATTTATTATAAATCACTCTTCCTTCACTTTCTCATATAATAACGTATGTATTATACTCATTAAAAAAATTGTCTTCTTTAATCGATTATGTTGGTTATAAATCCGCACTTTCTTCTTAATTCGTATGGTATTTAGCACTGGTGCGTTTAGACCATAAGTCGTAAGCACGTAAGATGATTTGGCGGTCGTGGCGACAAATTCATAGATAGGCTCGAGGTGGTGTGCGAACGTGCACTTGGAATTTGGTTTTCGTCAAAGTTTCCAAGGTGAACTGGTTGTGCGCGCATCTGCGGGGGTATACACCTCACAGGGGGGAAGGAGGGATTGGTGAAAGAGGATCGAGAGGGCGACGGCGGAGGGGGTCTCGGTTGGGAACTTTGTTCTTGTTCTTGCGAGGAACTTCGACCCACCTTCCTGCGATCCCTCTCATACCCCCTCGTGCTCTCCTCGCAACCCCGTGCCATTGAACAAACTAGTCCGCTTCAACGATAGTTACTTCTTTCTTGTTACGCGGCTACCGAGTTTCGCGCCGACACGCCGCTTACGGAAGGTTGCGGTGAACTTGGTACCCTCCGTTCGCCCCTTCCCTCTCACTCTCCATTTCGGCCGCGAGGGATCACCGGGATTCGGGGTTAACGACAGTTCGCTTGTCCTCGTCGTCTTCCCAACGATGCAGAGTCGGCGAAGGCCAAGGTACCAGCGAATGCAGAGTTCACCGATATAGTGAAATCAGCGCTGTTCTTGGGCAATCATAGTGGAAACGCTTGTTAGACATCCACATTAAGCTGAAGAGTAGTCTCACAGTTTCTGTTCTCCAAGTGATATTTTTGATATATCTATAACGTTTTCTCTCAATGTCAATCGATGACAATATTGATCCTCCATATTGCTTCTCCGTCGTATAAAAAATATTTATCATGACATTTAGCATTAAGAGAAGATAAGATTTACTTTGATTTCTAATATTTTAATTTAACATATAGTTTAAATTACATTATTTAATGATTATTATTAACTTAAAGACTTCTCTGATGACATTGATTACTTATCTTATCTGAGTACTTATAAGTTATGATATAGCAATCTTAAAAAGAAATTACGTTTTAAAATTACTTTTTTAAGAAATTGTTTTCGTGATTACCAATGAGAATATTTCTTACATCTTATCAAGATTAGACACAGAAATGTTTGATGCTGTACGCTGCTAGATCGAGAGAAAGGTATTTTTCAAGAAAATTAAGCTTATTTATTAAATTAAATAGATGTAACATCGAAGAAAGACATTTGTTGCTGCGGCAAAATGATCAGTTTTGACAATTAAATTAATTTTTAAGAATTCTTCAGGAAAAAATGTCAGCCTTTCTCGTAGTGAATAAAAGAAAGAGAGAGATGAAGATAAAGGGGGAGAAATCGGGTGCCAAACGAGAAGGGGGAGAGAACACGAGGAGAGGAGAGAGAGAGAGAGAGAGAGAGAGAGAATGAGTGAGTTGGTAGGGGAATTGTTACCCGAAGTTTAAACTTGGTTGTCGACTGCCGTTAACAAGGTTTGCCATGGGGCTGGTTCAGTAGTGTCTAGGTCTCGGGGTGTGCCACATCTCGCGTCCGGAGACGCTCGTCTTCTCGTCGTGTCTTAAAACCGATTAACGGTCAACTGTGGTTTCGTCATTTTTGCATTCTGTCGTTAAAAGTTGCGACATTGTCCCCAAACGAATGATAGTAATAAGTCGTTCCCTACGTGGTTCAAGGCGTAACGATACCGATTCGCTGAGTGTTGCTGCAAATATAGTTGACGCTGTAGAGTGATTACGATTGACTTGCAAAGGAAAGAAGCGTAAGATTATTCATATTTAGATGCTGCTTTGGAATTTATCGATGGATCGTATTATGTACGTACTTATCATTGTTTGCGTGTGTAGAAATATTTATTAAAATATTAAATATTACATAAATACACTGTATATTGAAATGGTTTTTTTTTGGACGTTATATTTTCGTTTATTGAAAGAATTATTTGCGGAAGTAATAGCCGGCGCGACGTGACGGTCGCCGATGAACAATTTGCGGACGATTGTTGATTCGGAATATCCTGTTTAACTTGTGCATTTTTACACTTTCTCTAATGTTGTTTTCGGAATTTTATAAAAATTTGTATCTTACATATCTTTATAGTTCTTCTAAAGAAAATTATTCATTTATATTAATATTGAAATTTTAGCTGATGTTTTAGTAATTTGTAAACTTTTGAATTTGATACAAAAATAAAATGTTTACAAAAAGCGTTTGGAAATGAAATATTTACAAATTGCTAAATTGTTTGTTCTCCGATCAAAGAGGCAACATTCGTTATTGTTATGGTGTTATGAACAATACTCATCAAAGGACCGGCTAAAAGAAAATTCGAAAACTAGGTGGTGTGTAGGGTTTAGAATTTGGACGCGGAAAAGTCGCAACGTGCCGCGGCCACCAGTGGTTAAAGCTACCTCGAGTTCGCTGATTATATCGATTTGAACCCCCCTAACGGAATTACGTCGAAAATTGCCCTAACCTCGCACAACCTTAAAGCGACGCGAGAAAGGGTGACGCCTTCAGCTTTTACCGATTGAAAAAACTTTGAGTTCTGTGCTATTGGTTATATTATGACATACTGTAGATTTTAGCGAATGTTTCTTTTAATATATATATATATATATATATGATCTATTAAGAGAGAGACGACGGAATAAAGATATGTCAAGCTGAATTTAGCAATCATAAAGTTTTAAATTATTATCAATTTATTATCTCTTGCTTAATTAACTGAAAAAATGAGCAGCTATTTAGCTGAAAATCGATGATATATTATTTCTTCATTTTACATTTATATGATTAGGTAATGCAGGTTGGCGTGTGCATTACAACGTTCGAACATATGACATTTATCATAAGCAACGTGTCACAGGCCGTGATTAATTGCTTAACGTCAGCAAGCTAAACCACGTAGTTTCGATAGCTTAATTAATGAATAATTAATTATACGCATATTCGGAGCGGTAATTTTCCCACGACTTATGCGGTCGATTATTTTAACTTTTTATGTTTACTTCATTCTTTATGAAGACGATCTTGTAAAGCGTTCAGCCATTTACAGGATCAACGTAATGACGATAGGTAATTTTGAACGAAATGTTACGTCGATGCCACCCCAGCAGAAAGTAATTCACGTCGCAGCAGCTTTTTATCGCGAATGCGAGAACGATAACCAGTGCCGCCGGCATGGCGCTTGAACGCCACACGCTCAATCACTCATGGTGAAACAATAAAGAGAGGAAACGCTCCATCGAGATGCAAATTGATGCAAACTTTTATACGAATCGTGGCCATCGGTTTCCTGTTTGACGGTGGCCATTGTTCATCGTGTATTTTTTATATCAATGTAACTATTATATCAACGCGAATGACTGGCCAGTTTATTGGTATTATCATGTTCCGATGCAAATAGGCGCGTATAATGAATGTGCAACGATTATATGTGATATCAATCGCATCACTGCAAATATTTTAAAATTAAAATTTCTTTACATTTGCCGTTTCTAAAGGATATTATTAATTTATTTGTGGACATTATAAAGAAAGTAAATTTCCGATGCTCTAAATTGACTTTTTAGAAAAAAATGATTATTTTATTTTATTTTATTGAAATTTCCAGTGTTGTAGACATCTGTGTAGCTCTATTTTAGTACTTTGTTTTAAAAATGCGACAGGTTTCTCAATCGGTTTCTCCAAGTTTTTCACGTTTCTTATCTAGGAGTTAGGAGCATAACATTGGAATAACGTTTTGACTTTTGGCTTTATTATAATAAGATCTTTTTATATGAATGTAGTGCATTGAAGTTTCCGAATCACTCTGTGATGCTGAAAATATTGGCGGTTATTATCTTGTACCACAGGCGATTTGTAGTTCAGTCTCTTTGATAATTTTCGGTTATCCTGGCGAGTTCTCGACGATATAACCGTAGTGGGTGCTCGCGCGATAGCGTGATCCAATTTGTCGAAGAATGCGCTATCGCGGGTAACTGCGAGACGGTGCAAGAAGACGATGGAAAGGGTTAGATGGGGCCCCGGAGAGGCGGCGGGATGATAGTGGCGATGAGGGACGCGAGATGCAGAGGGGGCAGGCAATTAATACGACGCGGAGGCATGCACGTCGGCAGGCAACGCCGAAGACTCGCTTCATTAGGGCCCGAACGAAGGGTTGATTTTTACCCCGAAAATCCTCCTACCGCCGGCTCATTGGTTTCCAATTATCGAAATGCCGTCGCCTTAGGGCATTCTTGTCTTGCTCCGTAATCCTCCTCCACCTCCCCGCGCCGTTCGCCAAACCTTTATCAACATCTTTGCGAATGTGATTTCATTTATTAAATAAATATACTTTTGTCATTGATTTTGAGTGGCGTTTATGCGAGGAAATTATTTTACCTCAAATATGATTGCATCGGCCAATTGCAATCGATTTGGATGGAGATAACAGAAGGTCGATGCACGTTGATGAAATCCATTTCAAAATAGCTAGGTTTCAACATGGTTTAAACGGACTGTCAAACTAAATTTTAACTTCTCTTAAAAGGTTTAAAAGCGCTAATTTTCTGATATTAGTTTTCAATGTGTGTGGAACAAGGATTTAAAAAATCTTATCCTGAAAATGATTGCAGTCGATTTATTGGTTTTCTTGTTTTTTTTTTCAATCGAAATGTTTAAACATTTTAATTTCCTTTCGTCATTCTTATCTTTTTCCTTTTCTTTATGTTTCTATTTTTTATATCACGTAAGATGCGATTTTATTTATACTGTTTTAGTTGTACCGCAAATATATTCGATCCTAATTCATGAAAGCATTTTGATTTGATTTCTGGAGGACATAGTAAAAGGTCGATGCACTTTAAATTGGAGAAATACTTGAAATACGTGTATTTGATGAAGTTCATTTCGAGTTGTTCAATTTTAGAAGCTTTATAGGAAACTACCGCAAAATATCATCGTGACATACATCTCACAATTTTCTTTCTTATTATGTACGTAAATACATTTTAATTGCGCAAATATAACTTTTCTCAATTAAATTACTGTAGTATTTAGAATTCAAGGATTCTTCCGTTCGACAATGCTCGTTATCTATTCTTGATTCTCTTTTCTCTTGTCAGTCCCGCGAGACGAGATGATAGAAAATAGTGTCGGTTCAACAACATTTCGCGAGAATCGAGACCAGCAAGGAGTATACGTTATTAAAGCTGCCGTACGTTCGAAACTAGAGGGAACCGAAAGCAGCTAAATGTCACATCGAGCATGGACCCTGGCACTTTTGCAGAATTTTCAAAATTCAACGCGGTCAGAGGGGAATGGCAGGAGTTTCTCTACATATGAAAAGGGGGAGGGGGCAAGAGGGAACGGGTGGGACTAGTGAGCCTGGGAATAAAGCCTGGAGATCGGAGTCACCGACGGCTCCCGGAGCCAGTAGGAATCTCGGAATCCCCACGTCGTGCTTCCGCACCTGTTTTCCGGTGCATCGAAAAAGAGGCGGGCGTTCTTACGCTCGGCGACGGACCAGGCGAGGCGAGGTAGTGCGAACGAGAAGAAGAAGAAGTGGCGTGGTGGAGAAGGCGGAAGAGAAGCCATGAGGTGGCGGGTGATGGAGGAGGAGGAGGAAGAAGTGGAGGATGGCGGATCAAGAGAAGGAGCATGAGGAGTAAGAGGTGGTAGAGGAGGAGGAGGAGGAGAAGGAGGAGGAGGAGAATGACGACGACGAGGAGGATGACGAAGAAGAAGGACGAGGAGGAGGAGGAGGAGGAGGAGGAGAAGGAGGAGGAAGAGGTAGAAGAGGACGAGAGGGATGGCCGGGGGTGACTAGGCGGGGGTAGTCCAATCAGAGCCGAGTACGGGTGGGGCAGAACACCTCCGCCCTCTCCCGCACGTTACCTCCCGTGGCTCTCCGCAACCCTCCTGGTCCTCGGAATGCGCCGGAACCAGCGCTACCTCCGAGCAGGACCACTACCATCCACCTCCTCCCCCCTCCCCCCGCGCTGGGTACCTACTCCACCTTCACCTCCTCCCACGTAACCCTAGCCTCCTCCGGAACCCCCGCGGCTCCTCCTGGCGGCTGTCCAAGACAAGTGCCCGCGAGAGATTCTCACGGCATGAGCGGGGATCGTTACGTACCACCGACGGCGAGGATATCCACGGCCGAGAGGATCTCCACGACGATTTCCGCGCGTACGCGATCCTAAAGCCCTCTACGCACGCACGAACGCACGCACGAACTCACGCATTCACGCAATGCCCGCCGCGGCTGGGAATGGCCTGCGTTCACCCACTCATCAGGCCGTGATCTCTGAGGTGGTGTGATTAAGATCTCCGTTTTAGCTGAGAAGAAACGATAACTTGCTGGTACTCCGAAATCGTCGCAGTAAGTAATGCTCATCGGATACTTTCATTTCTCGACGGATCGTGTTTAATTTAAGTTCTCCAGATTGTGATTGTCTCTCTTTTTCTTCGTTCGATAATTTACATTATGGATTAAATTCTTTCATTATAGGTTTAGATTCTTCTATAATTAAAAACTTTTTTCTCAACAAGTTCTCGTGGTTTAATATATTTATTTAATAATATGTTCATATAATAAAGTACAAAGTATAATAAAAACATTTATATATATTTAATAAATAAAATTTTTAACATTAAACCTCTTTTCAGTCTAATAAACAATTAAAGTATATCGAAAACGGATACAATTAACAGTATTATACATAATGGCGCGATTAAAGTCAACTTGTTCTCTATATATTTATCAAATCTCTAATTTAAATCAATTTATTTATTTGGTTTTATTATAAATCTTAGATTATAAAAATAGTAAAAAGATGTATATGTTCAACTAATATGTATATTACAGCATAAAAACAATATTTAAATTAAGTTTCGATCATTTCATTAGTGCATTATTTTTATATGAAGAAAACGTAAATGAAATATGCGAGTGAAAGGGTGGGAATAATAAATGCCGTTCGATCGTCCGATATAAGACCTCGAGATATGTGGAACGTTTCTTTTCACTGCATTGTTGAAATCAATCCGGAGGTGCTTGGCTGCGAAGGGTGGAAATAGTGTTTGCGCGTACGGTCGGATAAACACCTGTCGGTAGAAAGAGAGTAATCGGGCAAGGCCATAGACCGAGAAGGAAAGTAGCTACACATGTGCATGGATTGCTCGACCGAAACGCGAGTGATTCGATCTTTTCTGAACCATTGCGTTCGATTTGTTTCGCTAAAATATCACCGTTGAACTCTCTCTTGGTATAAGCAGTATAATACCAAAACATGAAATCTTGGATTGCTTACTTCTATCATCAATAATGTTCACCAATAATGTTCTAAATTAGGTATTTTTCTTGTCATGTCTTTACTTAAAACATAAGAAATTCAATTATACTTTTCGAAGAATCAATTTGATGTTAATTATATTGTAGATCTGCTCTTTTTAGTTGAACTTCTTGCACCGTTTATTTTTTTTTCTCTGTGAAAAGAAAAAGTGCAAGAAGTTTAGCTGAAAAGAACAGACCTTATATTTATAACATGGATATTTCATTTTTTTATACAAAAATGCATTATCGTCATATTATTATTATGAGATACTTAATGATATACTTTTAATGTATATACTAGAAGTATACCATTAAGTATCTCCTGTAATAGTATATCATTAAGTATCTCTCAATTATAATATACAGTATATAGAAAAAATATTACATACTACAACGTGCATAATAGCTGAATAATGATTGAATTAGCAATGAAAATTGAACTAGATACTTTTCAACTAAGGTACTTTTAAATTAATTGTTTAAAATAAAAAATAATTTTCAAAATAGATTGTTTACGAAGTGATATTGTTTTTCGTTTTACGCAAAATCTAGCATTATTTTAAGTCGTCTCTTTGCAATAATAAAATTTAAATTAAGGGCAAATTACATGTTATCTCTATTAATGACAAATGTGGTTAAAGCACATGATACATAAAGAATATATACAAAATAGGTCGTCACGTGCATGTTGTTTGTGTTGACAGTCGCGCTCTTGGATTCGTTAAGATATTCTTATCAAAGTTAGTTACGTATCACGTAGAAAGACAGAATGGATAGGACATGGAAGTAGGGCGATAAGATTATCTCGGCCAATATAGCAAATGGTTCGAAATGACTGCAATTATTTCGCGGTGCGTGTTCTCGGTGCCGATTGGGTGAAACTGTCACGTAATAAAGGGAGTCGAAGCTTCGTTAGATACACATACGTTTGCCGTGTCTCTCAATGCGATGAAATAAACGAGACGAAAGAGAAGTCTCATTAATTGCAGATTGTATAGTAAAACTAGTAATTTATTTTGAGTGAAAATTATTTTCATGAAAATAATATGTTATTTTAAATATTATGTTTTTATTTTAAAATTGCATAGGTATATAAGAATGAGAGAGACTTTTAACTTTTTATCGAAGTATATAGTGAATGTAAAGAAGGAAGACATGGTGTGTGCGCCAAGAACTCTACAAGATGTAAGATATTATTAATGAGAATTTTTAATTAATAATTAATTCTGTGATATGAGAATCAGTGACGTTTAAAAAATAATCATCCACGATAGTTTGAATTACTTGGATTAATATAACTACATTCGTGAAATGTTCATCGAGATTCGTGCGTCCCTTTATGCCGCGCTCTAGTGTCAGTTCTTAATGGCTCTTTATGGATCACGACAGACAAGCGCGTGTGTATGTTTTCACGAGACAATGTAGACTATAGCTACGCAGAACTTACCAGAGGAGACGCTTTATCGTGCCGGCTCGCACGTATACATTTATATTTAAGAGGGAGGACGAAACTTTGCTGACAACATGGCCGACACGACTCTGGGCTTTTCTACTCGCCACTCTCTCTCTCTCTCTCTCTCTCTCTCTCTCTCTCTCTCTCTCTCTATTTCTCTTTTCGTCGCCTCTTGCAAGGACAGCCTTTATTCTATTCTCACCGTTACTACGTTGGCGAGAACCGCCTACTTGCAGCATGCTCCGCCAAGTAATTTTCGAGAGGAAAAAAGAGCGTGATCTCTGTATAGTCCAACTGTTACGACGACGCATTCGTAGATTTTCTTGGACAAATAAATATGGTTGTGCTCGCGAAATACACTTGAAATATTTTGCGATGTTTTTTTAACGAAAATTTCGATTTGGAAGTTACGATGTCAAGTATCATAACGACGAGTTAATGGAACTACTGGGAAAATGGGTTTAATGACTAAAGTTGAAGTTCGCCCAAGAGAATCCTAGAAAAAGTATAATAGTGTATGAGAATAAGTACTTTTCGATGACCATGAGGGTCATGGGAGTAAATTGAAACGGAAGTAAAAAGCAACTTTTTCATTTAACATTCGGTTCTAACTCAACTTACTCATCTCTCTCTCTCTCATTGTAGATTCAAGTTATTAAGAAAATAGAACAGCTTATTCTTTGTCAACGTAATATATTAATTTTTTGTATGGTGCACAATGCTTCTATTGTGATTTTTGAGAGAGTATTAATATTATTTTTGAAATACAAATAGTAAAAGAACATTTTGTATTTGTGTTGAAAACGATTCACTAAAGTCTTTGTTAAAAGTGTTGAATTTTTAACATATATCAGTGTTAATTTAACATAATGTGATTATGTTACTTAAATATTTTGTGTTAAATTGCTATTCAACATTTTTTAGTGTCAAACTAATTTTATGAGTCAATGGACAAATAACGTAAACATAATGTGTTTTAAAACGTAAATTTTAAAATAAATGAATAAAATACGTGTTAATTTTACTGAGAAATATGCTTCCATAGTTTGCTTATAAATTGTGTCAGTATTATCTTTCTTGTGTTAATTTTTTTACATTATATTTGTATTACTTTCTAACGTATTCATTTTGTGTTAAATTAATACAAAAATTTGAGTGGACAGTTTGGGTCACGTGAAATGTGTTAAATTTAATACAAATTTTTCCACTGTGAAATGATTTTTTGAATAATATTGCAGGAGCGTGAGAGAAGCTTTACGTGAGTGCACATGCCGATTCGTAAGACGAGAACGAGTCGCGAATTAACGAGTCGACGATCGGCAGGCTCGCGTCAAGCACGTCAAGCCATTTAAGCGCGAAGTCACGCGAAGGTGCGACCGCGATGCACGCAAACACGTCAACGCGAGATTTCCACGAGTTTTCGTTCGTGTACCAGGTATTTAGTTAATCGGGAACGCGAAGGGATTACGGTGTTTGGGGGTCGGTAAGAATAACAGTCCGTAGGCCTTGATCCGACCAAGTAAAACCACACACATATACATACCTGCATATATACGCACAAGACAAATTGAATCATCATCACTGATTCGTTTCTTTAAACGACGACCCGATCCGAACATTTGCATCATTTTTTAAACATACATGATTTGCGAATAATCTTTAATAGGGCAACTTAAATACTTATTATCAAACATATGATATTTTTGTAAGAAAATGTTTTTTGAAATATTATTAAATGACGGAGCAGTGTCGTTGTTAAAAGGGGACTAAACTAGAATGCTAATAGCTATGTAATTGACACGCCTTTTATTCTACATTATTTTTAACATAGGAGTAGTCGTGTGGAGTAGAACGCAGAACGGCGGAAAATTGCAGATATCTAGAAGCGAGCTTCTTGCTATCCATCATTTTAAACGATATTACGTTCTAAGGCGTCTTTTCGCCCAATCTCCTGTGCGTCTAATGTACGCAAAGCGGATTGGAGAATCAGAGGGGGCTAACGCGAGAGCCAGGCGTCGTCTGAACGTTACCTTGCAATGATCCGTTGCACACACCGGGCTTTCCATCCTCTTTTTCCTCGAGCCGTCTCTGCCCTTTCTCGAAAGTGCCGCGAGAAAGACGGGAAGAAAAGGAACGCGTGCGGGAAAAAGGAGCGCGAGCGCGGAAACTTTTCTTGTGCAAAGTACCACGCGGACTGGCTCGAGGTTATGAAATTCTGATGGCTCATAAAATGTAAGAAAATTTACAGACTTCGCCATCTTCCTCTTTCTCTTTCGCTTTCTTGCACGCTTTCTCTCTCTCTCTCTCTCTCTCTCTCTCTCTCTCCTCGTCTCTTGCTTCTCTGCCTTCTGGCTTGCCGTCTTTTCGCGTTTTCCGTCGCTTCTCTTTCGCTTCTCTCCACCTCGACTTGCCATCGTCGTCGGCGGCTTCGCGAGTTGAACGGAAGAGAGCGGTCGGAGGGGACGGCGTAAAGTTTAAAACTCGCGGCAATCGATTAGGAGTCTGGCAAAGGAGACTTCCCCCATTCATTGCTGCTACCTTTCTCTCTCTGTCTAAAATTGGTGTGACTACGTTTCTATTTATTTTTTATAAAATTGAACAATATAGTTTATTTGAGTTGAAATGTCGTATATTTAAAAATGGTCAATCTCTTGTTGAATATCCTGTAATGCGTTTGAAGACGTTTGTAAATTTCTAAGAAAATATACGACAATATTGCGGCATTCTTGTCATTTTTCAAATAACGTGAACTTTGTTACTGGAAAACGTAATCGTTTTAAAGGATAAGATTACCAGGTAGAGTCTATAGAGACTACGATATTCGTAGTAGCGTAAAGTCTAGAGATAGAGATAGAATCAATATTTATCCGTAGGGAATGAGAGTCGCAATATAAATACGATATTCGAGAAAACTTTATGGCGCTTGTGGCAAAAATGGCTATATCCCTCTCGGAAACTACTTTCTCGTCTATCGGAATGTTCTTTCGCTCGTAGCTGGGCTGTAGGCGAACCTTAATTAACAGCAAGCAAATGAATACGCCCTGATCACTCGAAATTGCGCCTTCAGTCGTCTATAGGGCCTTCTACGGAACTATTTTCGTCAATCTTTATTCATTCCTCATTTAACTCTACCAACAGTGAAGAGTATAATTTTCTCCTCTATGTGTTAGTCTTTTTACAGGAAAATTGTATCAACATTTTGTAGACGATGAAATTATTTGACATGTCGATAGAGGTTTCGAATTATACTTTACGGATCCGATTTTATCATATTTTATGAACAATAATTAATTCAAAAAGCGACTGGAAATTTTCCAACAGGGAATTTCAAGGCAACGATGCGCGCGCCCAGCACTCGCCAATCTCGCGCGAATAATTATGTATAAAGGCGACGACGATGGCGGCTGGCGTTAGCGGCGTGGTAGTGGCTCGCCGCTCAAAATACGTCTAAATATTAATGAGCTGTCCCTGCCTACGGCGTGGCGCCTTCGTCTGGGCGCGTTCACGCTCTCTTCAGATAGCATCTACGTGTGTGAGTGTCAAACGTGTCGAAAAGTGTGTGAGTGTGAGCACAATGTGTGCAAGTTTGTAATTTTGCTTCGTATGCGTGTAAAAGCTGATTGATGTTCTTTGGCGAATATATATATTACAAGCATAGGATTATGCTGGATAGAGAGTAATTTATAATTTAGCACTACACTCGAATATTTGGCCTTATTTTTGTAATGCACTTTCTGCAATAAGCTGTTAGTTACCATATCACATTAGTGGTATGTCGGAATTATAAGTCCATAAATCGTAAGAAATTTGCAGAATAAGTCATATTCGATTCTCTAGTTTTCAAATAGTCAGTTTCGATCAGTTCTTTCGATGAAGATGACACACACATTGCCTTTTGATCATTCATAATGTAATCTAACAAGGGAACCAGAAGTGATAAATTATAATTTTAATGAAACTTTGTATACATATAGGTTATATAAAAAGATAAAATTTAGGAAATGTGGGGTGATTTCACTCCTTCAAACCGTTTTTCTGCCGCAACTAATATTTTTTAAATTCATTTATTACCAACGGCTATTACAGGAAGCCCATAACTGTGATTTAACTTCTACGATTTCGCATCTCCGTTCGTGAATAATTCGGTTGTAGTCGCCGAAACAATTACTAGAATAGAGATTCCATTGCCTTCTACGTGAATAACAGCCGCTGCCATATTCTCGCTGCATTTGGAGGCGTTTCACGGGATTAGCACTTGCCCTGACAGTGCTAATTCGCTTCTACCTTTCTTCGTCTTTCTTCTTCTTTTACCTCGTTATTCTCTCTCTTGCTCTGCCTTTCTTGCTCTCTTTCCTCATCCGGCTCTGAATCGCAGTAAAGAGGCTCTCGGCATAGAAACAACGAGGGGGCGTAAAAGGGTTGACAGGAAGAAGTTACCTGATAGTTAATACAAAGACTGTCATGTAAGATGCGCCGTCAAGCGGTAGTATCCCCCTCACTCCTTCCGCGTCCTTGCTATCTTACCTTCCCGCCCTTTATTTTGTTCTCCTCTATTTTCCCAGGGCTCCTCCTCTTCCTAGCTGGCAGATCCTTCGGGACGGCTAATTGTGAGTGACAGTCGCAACGGGTAACGGGAGAGGGATCAACGTCACTCTCGAGAACTTCTCAAAAGCCCCCGTTGACGCTTCTTCTCATTTTCAAAGATCACCATACTTTAATGACTGACGTATGCATTCAAAAATTCCGCTAATCTCATCATTTACGTAACAACTTGGAACAATTGATATTGAAATCGATAAAATTCATAATTATCATGCCAAAACAAGAATATTTGATAAATGATTGAAAAAGATTTTAAAACGTTCAATAAGGTTTAACGTTCTCTTTTCATTGCGACTTTTTAAATCACTTCTTAATGAGCCTTTTCTAAACGTGCACCAGATAAATATCTTTCATACGACTTAATCCTCATTAAGATCTTTTTGTCATTGATCAATTCTGTTTTTAAAGCATTATTGACCTATACTTGCAAGAACAGTGGCGGATTTAGATAGAGGCCCACGAGGCCCAGGCCTAAGGGCGCCATCCTTTTAGAGACCAAAATTAAAAAGCCATTTCTTTTTTCACACCAAGTTCTGAACTAATGTACACTGATGCAGTAAGTTAGAGTGTGACAGGTATAGTTTGTTTCACTCTAATATATTGTACTAGTTCAGAACTAGTACAGAATTCTTCGAAAAAGAACAAACGGAAAGTTAATTTTACATTTGTGCAGAATTGCCAGTTGTAACGCGTTTTTGCCAATGTGGCACCTTGAAGTAGTGCTTTGGCGCACAAAAATAAAATCTTGAAACGTTCATTAAATAAAGAAGACATCAATCCAATCTCTGAGTATTAATTATTCACTAAGAATTTGCGCCGTTTACCGTTGCTGACTCTCATTTGCCTACTCTATTTATTTTTATATTGTTTAAAATTCGAGAGTTCTATTATAATTATTATTGTTGTAAAATCTTGATGTTTTGATGAAAAAGTGATACCTTTCGATACCTTTTTTTTTATTGTTCATTTGTCTGAAAGGGGCGCTAAGTGTCTTAAAGGGACGCCAAGAAGTATAGGGCCTAGAGTGAAAAAATGTGTAAATCCGGCAAGTGCAATAAACTGTGCAAGAAAATGATTTTGCGGCAAGCTAACTATTAAAACACACGAATTCTCTACTGCATTCTCGTTTCACGCTCTTGCCTAACAAGAACATTTCGTGGAGCACGCATCTGGTCTCCCATCGAAATGGGATGCGACCAATCTCAAGTTTACCTAGCTCAGGAGAAGAGTATGCCGGTGACTGTATTTACCATCTCTCGTAGGTACTTAATTTTGCTTTCGGAATGAAGTCCGGGGGGAGCCGTCTTTGGATTGAGGCCGGTAGGTGGGAAATAGCGTTATAGGTGTTACCGAAAGGTAAGAGTTGCTGCGTCGGTAGCGGGGACGCTGGTGTTGGTGGTACATTGAAATACCGGCGATATGCTCGAGTAGCGAAGCTGTAGGAAACTTCCGCCGAGTATTTTCCTGGGACTGTCTCTCACAATTAGAATTCTCCGGGGAGAAAGCCAGCCTCGTACTCGTAGACACACAGTAATGCGAAGATAGGTGCCTATTATGGGGAGTCTTTGCCGATTTTCCGACAACGGGGGATTCCGAATTTATTGCACACATAGATTTCATGAGAGCGCTTCAAATGCGAGCGTTTAAAAGTCAGAAATTTAACGGGCACATGATTTAAACCAGAAGTTGCGGATATGCTTTAATATTTTTAATAGTATTCTTAAGAGATTTATACTTATTAATTGTCAAAAATTATCTGATTTTAATCTTTTTAAAACCTGAAACCTGCATGACTTTCAACACACGGTTCAAAAAAAGTATTACCCAATTTATCCCCTGAACTCTTTTCACCGTAGCGGTTGCCAGCTGAGAGGAAAGTACATTGCAATCGTGAAGGTATCGCGTGACGTGCAATTCGATGGTTCCGACCGACAGCTCTCTCTCGGAATAGTCGGTTATCGGCCGAGTGGTGAGCCGGTTGGGTGTGTGTCTTTAGAAAAGCATTAGTGTCCGGAATTAATTGATCGCGGAAGGGAAGTGGATACCTACGAGCTTACATACTCCTATCTCTCTCGACTGTCCTTTCTCTCTCTTTCTCTCTCCCCACCTCTCTTTCTCTCTCTTTCTCGCTCCTATGCTCCCTTGCCGTGCAGGGTGCAGGGTAATATCGGTACTAGTCTGTACCAGTCGATGAGCCACTCGCCGCGCTTCCCCTCTTCATGGTTTCTCTTGCATCGCTCGTACACACGGGCGCGGCGCAACGATATAATCTGCTACTTCGTTCCTCGTGACTTCCCTCGAATTTTTGATATCAAAGTACCTTCCGACACGTATGAATTTCGTTTTCACTCTCTATCAGCGAATATTTTTTAGTACATTGAATGGAGAATTCTCTTCAAGTATGGAAAAAAGAATAAGCAATCTGGAAATAAGCTCACAGAAGCTATCAAATTTATATCTGCGGAATTCAGAATCAATGATATTGAATGAGAAATTTTAAAATATTTTTATATATAAACTTTAATATTTTTTTTCTTCTCAATACCTAATTATATTAAACTGCTTTAATTTTTGTTTTGTTGCGAATTTCTATTGAAATTATTAATAGTTGCGTATGATTGCTACTAAATGTAGCATACATAATTTTCTTTGATATGTACAAAGATCTTTCTAATTTCTCTTTCTCTCTCTCTCTCTTTCTCTTGTCTTTTTTGACTTATATTATCCGAGAATTCTCAATACTAGAGACAAAGAGGTCGGTTAGAAGCATTTGTTTGACGAGGTCGAGGGTTATTAAGCCGAGACTGTAGACCACATCAGAGCCAACCAGAAAGGCCCTTTGGCATATTTGCCTAACCTACAACCTTTTACTATCCTCACATCTTATTTACCTATCAAAATTTATTGTGATCTAGACGCAACGATCTTATTGTGTTCATTAATTATTCTTTTGTGTTCGTCATTTTATTATAAAAATACGGAAAGACAAACAGAAGCTTTTAAAAATTGGAATTAATGAACATTTAAACGCATTTAACCAGGGAGTAGTCACCTGAAGTGATTTTTACAGCAACAAAAAATGAAGCTAACAATAAGTCTTACAATAGTTTTCTTTACTGTGATTGAGAATTCATATCTATTTTTTATTTTTTACTTTTGAAATAAAATATTGAAATAAATAAATTTACATACAATAATCTCAAATACTAATAAATTGTAGAACAATCAATAATGTACGATATGTATCTACTTAGCAATTTTTAATTAAAGTGTAAAAACACACTTCGGTAATCGTTTACACAAAATAAAAATTAGGTAATTATTCTCGAATTATAGTAAGTGATACGCGTGGAGTTTTGTGTGTGTAATGTATATGTAGCAATTCAACATATACTTAAAATTTATAGCGATAACAAATACAGAAGTTTGTCTCATATTGATTACTATTTGCATATAGTTTTAATTGCGATGCAGTAAAAAGTTCTCTCAGTTGTAGATGTCAAGCGGTATAAAATCGGTATACTATCTGTTAATATAACTCTCACTTGTCGACCAATTAAAAGTTTCACGATATTACTTCGACATTCTGCGCAAATATCTTTACTTTACGTTACGAGCATGTGAGTTACTTTATTGCTATATTAATGGAATTCACAGTTCACTTGCAAGAGTCTCTCTTCATCATTTACTACGTTTGTATCGCGCGTAGGATTACTCGCTCGTCGTAATCAGAATCTGCGCGTTCTGATTGTGAGTGTTATTTAGAATCGTATCTATCCATCCGTCCGTGTCTAGCTCAGCAGCCCGCCAACTATCCGAGCACTTAAGCGCAATCACGAAACCAATTGGAATCGGTAAATATCCAGCCGGCGGCTGCAAAGGCGAGATTGCTAGTGGTGGAGGGCGGCCGGGGCGGCCGGGCATTCGACGGGATACGTCGAGGGCGCGGGTCGGGTGTAAGCGTTTAGCCAGGTCGAGTAGTCGAGTTGATATCCGGCAGATATGTCCTTGAAGCATGCGAGCGTAATCACGATCGGCCGCGACGTAAGGGACGGCGGATGAAGGACGGATACGTACGCTCGCACACGTTTACGTGAACGTTTCCACGCGCTTAGCGTAATGGATATGCGCGTTAGTATCACCCCTTTCTCACTCCTGTGCCGACCTTTCTCTTCTCTTCCTCCCTTGCTTTCTCTCTCGCTCTCTCGCTCTCTTCCTTGCCTGTCGCTTTCTCTAGACCCGCACGCGCTCCTCAATCTCCCGCCTGTACTCTGCCTAGAGCTCTGCCTTTGGGCGCGATGCAAAAGCCGCGGGTCCCAAGATCCGACGTGATAAGTGGTTAAACGGCAGTAAGTAAATGTTATAACCATGCCGTAGTGGTAAGCGTGCTTTCTCTCTCTCTCTCTCTCTCTCTCTTTCCCCCCCCCCCCCTCTCTCTCTCTCTCTCTGTCTGTCTCTCTCAAATCCGGGAGAAATCGCGGAGGCTGAGTTACGAGACGCGGGACGGTAATACGCAGTGAACACGCGGTACACCAAAGTGGCAGAGCGCATTATAGGATTGAGATTAAGCGTGAGATACAACATACGCCGCTTAGATTACTCGTGTATAACGAAAAAGGGTGATTTCCGTTGTGGTCAGATATCCATTTAAATCTCGTTGCACACGATTGCGAATAATAACGGCGAAGAGATAAACTCTTCTCATCGTCCCTAGCAAACGATAAATCCCCCAAAGGTCAGCCGAATGCAAAATAATGTCGTATAACAAAATGCTGGTACGTGATCTAAGAATGTAAATTAGCTCGCGACGTGAAATGAAGCTGCTAGGAAGTTCTCGTTTAAAATGTTACTCTCTCTGGTCGTCTTGTTTTAGCGCGACACTGCGTGGCGCTGTCGCTATCGCACGAGCTGCATATTTACGATAATACGTGAAATTAATGATTACCACGAGTCAACTGCGAAAGTTTCGCGCGTTAATTTATAAAGGTAATATATCGTCGGACCTCCACGGTGTTACGGCTATTGCCGGTGTCGCCGCGCGGTTATGAATCACGTCCTTTGACAGAACTAAACGTTACGGTCGTCCTCCCTCCACCGACGAAGGGGGTTCTTCACCGCCTAGACGAACCCCGGAACGCGAACGATATTGTTAACAACTCGGCTCGCCTTAAATTATGCCCGTCGGGTAATTACAGGAAGGCACATGACATTCGTGCATGGGAATAATTAATTCTCGCGATTACGTCCGCCTTCGCCTCTCTTGTTTCTCGACCCATTCCTTCGTCGTGCGTCCATGAATTTGCATTCTTGAGATATTGGACGAAAACTCTTGACGATATTTTCTCATTCGTATCATTTTTTTCTGATTGCAGGTAAATAGTACATCGCTGCGACCGAGTCGCATTAGTCAAAACAGTTACTTGCGAGTTTCCAGTATCGTTCTGTCGACGAGTGGTAAGTCGATTGATCTGTCGTTTTAGAATGTATTGAGTCGGAACAAAAGTTCGTAGTGTTACGAGCTTCAAAATTTAAACAGTTGTGACTCGTTAAAAATGAACAAAATTTAAATTTAAGGAGATTTGAAGCTTAAAATTGCTATTTTCGAAAAGCACTATATCTTTTGAGTAACTTTTATATATAGAAAACTATGAGCTGAACAAAATATGAAATTTTCTTCTTACTTTAGGGCCTATCATGTGCTAAAAAAAAATTTTGCGAAAATTTTCGACTTTCTATCGTGAAAGCTTCAATTTTTCCTACACTGCAATCATTCTTTAAATGTGTTCCCAAGATATTCGTTATTGAGTTATCCGGATTAAAAAAAAGAAGCATTTTGACTTTGTTTATACTTTATTAAAATCATACCGAATTTAAAAAAACACATTCTTAAAATGAATCTTCGCTCTATCAAATAATACACACAATTGCCAATTTTTTTTAAAAACATATAGACGTGGTACAAATGAAGTAGCGTTACAAGCTTTCGTTCCAACTCGATACTTTACAATTAAACGAATTAACGGAATATTAATTGACATTATACGCCCATATATGATATGCATATTTTTAACATAACTTTTGTTGCAAAATATTTAGTTAAGAAATTGCATAATCAATAAGGGAATTATTCTAATAATTTAAGCGTTTATCTTTTATCTATGCTTATCTCCTGCTATTATCTAAATTTGTTTAGTAACGGCATTCGAATGTTGATGTCTCATACATGTAATTTATATTTTAATATTAAACAGAAAAAAAGAGTCGTTCATTTCTTATGTCAGTCAAATTTGTTAATAATCTATTTTTGCGAAATTTTGATATACTAAATTATGTATATTTTTTTCTCGATCTCTCGTTGATACGCTTGTTCTTTTACATTCTTGTCGTAAACAAAAGAAACAAATTCACAATGTAGGGTTTTAGTTCGTGAAAGCATACATTTTATCGATCGAAGATCCTAGAGTGATAGAGTCCGATCGTAATCAACTTCGCGCGAGGCAACGTCGATGCTGGTTTGCTTTTAAGAAGCACGAAAGTGGTCTCCGCTGCAAAACAGCAGAGGGAGAGCCAGGAGCCCGCGGGTCGGGAGTAAATTAGTAATTAGAAATCTGATACAGGTAAGGTAAGTCGGTGTTGTTTCGCGGCATCGCGTGGCTCTCCGGGTCGCGTGGACTCCTGCGACAGGCACGGCCTCGCGTGACCCGACGCCCCCCGTCGGGGGTAGCCCTGGTCGCGGGGGCGAGCATACGGGCAATCGTTCAGAGCGGGACGGGAGGTTGGGCAAAGGGGACGCCGTTCTGGAAAACGTAAGGGATGACAATTATGCCCTACAGGTAATTGCCGGGTTGCAGCTAAACGGAACGCACGCCCCGGTTCGCCCTTCCGCGCCACCTGAAACGCGAGCTTTCGCCAGAAAATCATGGGCTTTAAAAAGCGTCACGCTCTCTGGTGCTCTCCAATTTATCGCGGTTTTCGCCCCTTTGGATCCTCCTCCGCGGCCCCGAGTACAGTACTACGCAATACTAAGAATATTGCCGTGTATTAATTATTTAAATTTTGAGCGCAGTTGGTGCATATTTTTACTGTCGCTTATAGATTTTGCATATATATGTCAATTTCACTTACTTAAGTTCTCTGTCTACTCATTGAGTCATCTTGAATTGTGATGTCACAAGCGAGAAAAATATGTAAAGAGAATTTTTGCGAAATATATTAAAATGTATTTGTTAATAAAACAGTATTTGCAATTGATAAACTAGATTTATAAAATATAACGAAAGCTCCTCTTGTATATCGATAATCAATAAATAACTATATATTTGAAATTAAATTATGCCTAACCAGAAAACGAAGCAATGAGCATAAGATAGCTGTCAAATCGAGATAAATATGATTTTTTTCTATTTTGAAATAAAAGGCAGAGTTTTTGGTATGTTTTACAAGTGCACTCTATCGAATGAAAGTATTGTTTTATTGAATATTTCTATTTTAATATATTTTTCAAGAATTTTCATTATATGTTTTTTTATTCTGACGCCATCAATTTCAATATCCGTGAGTGATTAGGAATTTTAACATCTGTAAAATATCGTGAAAGATCATATTTCTAATAAAACGATCAATAATTTTAACATTATTATAATTGTATTTTAATAATAATTGTAAGATACATATATATATATATATATAGATTTCTTATCTAGAGAACGTATATTATCGTTACAATTTGGAAATAGTTAAATATAAGGCGGTTAAAAAATGCATGTTAAATGAACATTTTTATTTAGACAGTTATATCTTTTCTAGATTTATTAAATTTAGTATAAAATGTTTGTTTATATATGCGCGTTGTATTATATTACTATAACGTTACGATATTATAAATATACGGAATAAAAACACGGAACTTATGCAGCAAATTTAGGTAAGCGTTAGAACTACATTTCTATTCTTCGTTCTTACCTCTCTTTCGAATGTGTTTGATTCTATAGAAGCGTCCTAAGTCTAATATTATGACGTAGTGCGTTCACTTCGAACTCGCACACGCGTGCATTAATGTGACTTTTACGTGTGTATAAACCTCACAGAAATATTAATAACGAAGCGGGTCAAGGAAATTGCAGCTTATGGCCTAACATCGTTCATTCAACCGGGAATTTCTTGTGATTTGCATTACAAAGGGATATCCATTAATGGTTGCGAAATCGAACTACGAAGAAAAATAGCACCCTCAATCCAAGTCGTAAACTCTCTTGCATCGTATCGTAATAATCGAAAACTGTCCGGTTTGCTCTAGTTTTGCAACGAGGAAAGGTTCATCTTTTTCCTATTATTTCTTATTATTATTTTAAAATTAAGATTCTAATCGCAGAAGATTCAAAACATAGCAACATCCAAACATCTTGGAGAAGTCTTTTTTTTCTGCTCATAAATGTGCAGCGTGACTGTTGCGCGATACTATATATCATATTCCATTCCTTCGGAAAACAGAATCTTACAGTTACAAACTTCCGTCGAATGCTTTTACCAATATCACGAAGCATATAGCTCGGTATTCAAGCATCACTCAAGCGAACAGGCAGAGCTCGAGGAAAGACGAGGCGAGGGTCAGAGGTTGCGGAGCATCGGGGCGTGTCGCGACGACAACGTTGCAAGACATTCTCGTAGTCGCTTTCTCCATCATTTCCTTCGACGAAGACGACGACGACGATGACGATCGTTCGGAAAATTAGTTACAAATGTGTGTTATTTTGCTGGTAGAACGGCGCACTACGGGAGTGCATACGCCCGGCATGCATTATGCACGCAGTCCCTGTAGAGGCTGCCGGCCGGCCGACGCTTGTTTCGCACGCGCTTTTTCCCACGTGCTTGTAAGCCACGTAGCCCGATCGGGCTATGCCTTTATCTATGCAGCGTACATATCGAAGAATGTCTACGTGGTGTGGAGGATGCCGGTCTCTACACACGTCTATCTGTCACCTTTACACCAGCTCACTGCGGCCAATTCTACGTCTCGGCCACGTGGCCGTAAAGACGGACGGACGTAGACTTGCGTCGTCGCGTAAGGGCTCGCCCGTCTCGTCTGCATATCGCGATCAGTGTGTTTTAAACCTTGGCACGCTTTGTTTTGGCTTACGTGTCGTACGTGTTTGGCAATTTTCGCGCTAAATCAGTTGCGATTGACGTTACGTGTCCATCGAGTGATTATAACGGCGTTTCTGGACTATATACTGTGGTTGGTATCTACAGTGATTCTAATTGCATTCCATGATGCGTCAAATATCTCAACAGTGTTATATTCGCGGATATACATAATTAAAACAGTTTTATAAAATTGGAGGTAGTTGAGGATGTTAAAAATAATATCTAGTGTTTCATTGAACTTAATGATGGCCAAAGAAGTATCTGTATCGTGATGTAAGTATTCACTGGAAAGTACACACATATATCATTAATTTAAAAAATTAAAAAACCCAGCTAATTGAGCCGAATAAAAAATTTGAGGCAATAACATAGAAATAATAATAAAATGATAAATTATATAAAGCAAAGAGTTTTAAAACCGAACAACTGAAAGATGTAATAGTTCACTGAATAATATGATTAAATGTAACATCTTCATATTCTTTTTCAAACGCACACGTAAAAAAATGTTCGGTTGAATTAATTGGAATTCTGGTGGAAAATGAACGATCCAGAATTCTAGTTAAATCTAAAAGATTTCTGATTAAATCTATTAAAATTCTAGTTGAAATAACCAATATTCAGATTTAACTAGAAATCTAGTAAACTTAACCAGAATTCTGGATCGTTCATTTTCTATCAGAATTCCCATTAACTCAACCAAATATTTCTTTCTGTGCAAGAATTGGTTATTTAGCCCGATTCTGACTTGTACGTTCGCTCGGGCGAGGTAAGGAGACCCAGTACGGTTTTTCTTCGAGTGCCTTAGCGTGTTGCTGCTCTGAGACCAGCAATTAATTTTATATTTTGTTGCCGCGCACCAAGTTTGCGGACATTTAAAAAGGGCTTCATGCCTGCTGCTTTCCGTTCGTGCATACGTTGGTCTTGCGAGGGGAGAGACTGAAAAATGGGAAAAAATGGGCGCGACGCGCGGTGTGATGTCGTGTCGTTCGAGTGACGGTCGCATGCCAGCCGGAGAATTACCGTCGAGTGGCTAGAGTTACCGGCGGGACACGTATAGAGCCCTGACGTGTTCGCATGACGAATGCCGATTCGATAGCTCGATTTCACCCAGCTCGCAATTCCGATGCCACTCCGACACCCCGGAGAAATTTTACACCGATCGATCGCGATTATCCTTCCCTCTCTGGCCGTCGGAAATGAGTAGGAAATCCTCCACAATTTATATATTTTTATATACGATTCAATCATCCACGATATTTTTTAAGCAGGGGAGTCGATAATAATCAATCAGGTGCCTTTTTGAATTTGTAGCATATACGAAATATGTATATTTTTAATTCCCTTTTCCTGGAAACAGAGAGTTTATAGCAGATCTGAGCGTATTTGTGCATTGAAAGGTGGTGTAGAGTTCTTCAGTAATAAAATATAAAAGTGAAAAGGGTTAGCGATATTTTCAATAATACTCTGTTTTTTCAAGGAATAATTACGAACACATAAAGGCATATAGTAAAGCAATAATCGACGATATAAAGAATATGAGCTAACAGAAGGGTTATGCGCTTTTAAACGGCGGTTGCACAACAGATGATGCAGTATTCATTAAAATAAGGTCAGAAACGGTATTATTAGGACGATTATGCGCTTTTACGAGCACCCTTCAGTAAGACGACGAGTATTCTTTCGCGTGAATGCTGCTCTACCGGCGAGATAGGGTTACTCTGTCCTGCGCATGGAATCGCGAGCTTGCATGGTCATTATAAAGCCATTAATCATATAAATAGGGCGAAGGAGGCAGGACCGGAGGGTGGTACCCGTTGTTCGAGTGAGGACGGTCAAGTCGAGTGAATTATCGATAACGCAGACCTTCGAGTTTCCTACAGCGAAACCGACGATACGCTCGCGCCTATCAATTATTCGATCTGCGTGTGCACCCTTGCTCGTCCCTTAAAAACCGCCCTTTACCGCTACTTATATTTTCGTCTACCGGAATCAAACTAATCGATAACAATACAGATCGGACCATAATTTAACATAACCGGTCTTCGAGTGATTCATCAAAATAATACTGAGCGGTTATAAATGCATCTTATTTACTGAAAAAAAGAGTCTGTTGCATTAATTGGAATTCAAGTGGAAAATGAACAAATCAGAATTTTATAGTTAAATTTATTATAATTCTAATTGAGATAATCAGATGTCCAATCATGATGGCCGGAATTCTGTTTGATCAGAATTTACTGGTTCGTTCATTTTCAACAATTTTTTCAGTCAAAAGAATAATTACAAATTTTTTGTATGAAAATTTGGAACACAATTAAGTGATGAAGATCGTATTCGGTTAAAATGGGTCTTGATGCTTAATAATATTCTTCTATAAATTATACAACTTCCAGTTTAAGCAAAGCGCTAAGTGTCGATTTTATTGTCGGTTTTAGAACATAGTCCTAAACTGAAACTGGATTACGTAATATCACACAAATTAAGTTTATAAGTAATTTAATATTATTGATTCTAATGAGCATCTTTTTAAAACACCATAAAGAATTCAGGCAATTTTGATATTCACTGCAACCAGGACTGAATTAAAAGTATCTATACTATATGCCTTGCATTTGTAGTTCGAGTTTTTATTACAGATACCGGGGATTTTTTAATGTTGTCTATGCGCACAGAAAATATTCGAAAACGTACGGCTATATTACGGGATAAAGTGAATCATTAAGTTAGCGACGTGGACTCATTTCTGCGTTGTACGAAGATGCCCTACTCTCAGACAACTCTTAGATAGAGGATGAGGAGAGTTGCGGCGGGAATCGTGGGCTGGGGCGGGGATTACTCATCCGACCGAAAGGAGATTCCACTAAGCTTTCAGATTTTACCCTCTTAGCCGACCAAGGATTATAAAACGCAAATACGTCCCATGATTAGTGAGGATAAAGTAAACATCGGCTCTCCGTCGTGGTTGTTGCTCGTGCGAAATACTCCAGACAAGGCGACAACGCCACGAAAAAAATCAAGGAAAACATAGTGACATCTCTGACGTCTTAATTTATTTCTGAGATATAAATGTAAGAATCCCGCGCGTATACTTGATCTTTTCGAAATCAGACGTCGTGATTAGCACGAAAATATTCAAATTAAAGTAAAAAAAATTCATACACAGTTTACAGATTTTTTAAAGCGACTCTTTTTTTCTTTCATTTTCCAAGAATTTTATTTTTCTTTAACACTAGAACGGCCAACAATATTTCCCTAGAACTGTTCAAAGATGCTAATTTGATAATTTTTTATCCTTGTTTTTAGTTAATAAAGATTTATTTTGATACTACATATTTGTATTTTTATAGATTATTTGTATTATATTCACTCACACATTTCCAATATTGTGTATATTTTAATACAAAAAAGGAAAAAATTGAAATGATTAGCAGAGCCAAAATAGCACTCGGCGATTCTATAATGTTAACTTAAAATAACAATACAAAGTAAAAATTAATTTGCTGACGAAATATTTGTCTTGAAGAATTATGACGAGGGCGAGGGGTAAACCGCTAAGGGAATTACGGGGTATTACTGCATTTTTATGTAATTCCCACAGTAATGCCCTGTGTTGTGTGAATGTGACAGATTTCTTAATCTTAAATACACCATCTAGATATTGGACTCGAGTAATAAAGTAATTCCCCAGTAATGCCCCAAATCTGTACAAATATTTGATTGCTAACGTATAATAAATATATAATATATATAGTATTATAATAGACTAATTAATGTTCAACAGTTTCAACTTAAAAAAATGATAATAATGTTACTTAATGGCTAGTAAGACATAATAATTATACCTAGTAATGCCTACTGCTCGGTAATTCCTACTGATTCTTATGTAATGCCTCAAATAATTCCCTGACAGCGATTTACCCCTCGAATTATGATATATGATATATTATCTAAAATATTAAAGAACAACTCAAGATATTTTTCGCGTGTTCATCCGTCTTGCGCACCTATATGATATGATCGATTATCTTCTTTCCATTATGACGATTGGTTTTGATGGATTGGACGACTTTGGAATTATCGATATCTTAGATGTTTGTATCGAAGGCGTGGCGGGCCGAAAGGAATCGAGTCCGAAATTCGATATAATTTCGAGGGTAATTTCGAGATAGCCACTTTACGCGGATAAACTGTGGGAAGATAGAACTTTAGAGCGTGGGGAAGCCTCAAGCATCCTACGGAAGTCTGGCTCTAATTAAGCGGCCCCTACCCCTGCCACGGCTCCTTCACTCATCATCTTTCATCTCGCTCTGCCTGCTCCACCGTCATCCTCTTCGGCTCCTCGCGAAGGTCTGAGGTGAAGGTAAGCATCCGTCCCGCGTGTTATCATATTCCTGATTGTTATGTCTTCGCTGACGATACCCTACTGCTCGTATTTTCTCTCTCAGCTCTTCTCTTTTCCTCTCTCTTTCTCCTCCCTACCTCATTTCTCTCTCTCTCTCTCTCTCTCTCTCTCTTCGATGCACTCTTAAATTATTCGACTCAATAATTTCTACTCTGCAATGCTCTTTCTCTCGATCTCTTTCTACGTATCAGTTTCGTTCGCGCTGTGTTTCGCTTCTTCATGGCTGTCTGGCAGTACAAGAGAGCACGAACTCCTAATTAAATTCCACTCTTTCCTAGCGAGCCTTTTTTTAAAGGTTTTCTCAACCGCACCTTAATTGCGCGGGAATCGAGATGGCTGTTGCCCTCACCAGCCACTCGGCACCGATTCTCCGTTCGCGTTCTCCTTTCCTCTTTTGCCTTCTGCAGTCTGCTCTCTTAATTGGCGCATAATTATGTAAACAATTCCGACGTCGCTTCCCGACTCCGACGCTTAGCCACAAAGCTACCCCTATCCCCCAACGCTGCAAATCTCAAAATTAGCTCGAAATAAAGTTTCAAATACGATTCTCTGGTATATTAAGAACAAGAAATTTACATGAATGCTAAAAACTGATCGACATCAGTGGAATTTGTGTCAATTTGAGTATCGTATATTGCCTGATAATATTAATTAATTAAAAATATGATTCAATGATGTGCGTAAATAAAATTTGAAAATTATTAAGAAGTAATTTATGAGAAAAAATATTACATTGAAACTCATTACGACGATATTTTACAGCATATAAGTTAAGACTGATGATTTGTTTGTTTAATATTGATATTTTACGAGTTTATTGCTTGCGACTGAAGATTAACAAAAATCCAGCTCGGCAATGATCTATTTACGACGGATCGGGGGTTGGTTGAACGAAAGGCGGATGGAAGCAGGCGAGAAGGGGGTGGAAAGGGGGAGAGTGAGCCGTGCTTGCGGCAACATTATCTAAAATTCAAGCTGTAATTACTTTGCTGGGCGGCGCTCCGCTTGATTTATAGTCATCGCGCGATGCAGCTGCGTGGGTGTAAGTAATTAAAAATGTACCATCGCGTGGAACGGAACCCTCCCCCATCTCGTAGGAAGACGGTTTAGAGCGGAGATCTGAGGGTGTAGGAATTAGGGATTACTACTTTTCTCAAACCTGTATCATCCTGTATAGCACGACAAAAATAATTAATTATGATTTTTTTATCAGAATTAAAGCGGGAAGATGAAAGAGAAAGACACATCCAATATTTTAAAATTGCCAATTTTTAAATTTGATTGATATTGGTACTTGACTTGGCTTAACTGAGCACATAAATATGGATATTTTAATTTAAATTTATTCTTACGAAATATTATTACATTATAAAATTAATGTCATTCAAGGAAGATTGTTTATTTAAACGGATAATTTATTTAAATTTATTTAAACGGGTAATATTAAAAGTTTATAAAAATTAATATTTCTATTATCTATTTGTAAATAGAAATCCATTTAATTATGACAAATTCGTAGGTTTAAATTGTGAATATAAAGAAAATAGATTAGGAAATTCTAAAATATTGGAGAACAAAAATGTTTTTTAACAACAAATTTTATTTGTACGAAAAATTAAATAACTCTTTATAAGTGTTTTATAGACCATTGAATCTCAGATTTGAAAATATGGCTGTTTGCTAGAAATCGATCACTACCAGCAACTCACGTTCATACACAGTTCACGTGATCTACATATTTTTCGAAATGCACCTCGATTCTTATGCAATCAGTAACGATTAATCGTCCTCATATACGACGGCGATCAATTTAGCACAGAGACCGAAGGCGGCTGTGGCGGTTAGTTGGCACAGTCTCCAGGTTAATTGGCCATTCATGGTTAATTTAGTCCGGTGTGAGCCCGTAAGGCGGTGGAGACGACCCTTTGGACCCTCGAGAGACCGACTCGTCGATTTCGCATTCGTCTCGTGATGGAGTAGGTGAATCCCATCAATCGTCGGTACCGATTCGGTTGGTCGGGCTATCCCCAACTCCCTATGATTCTTGGTCGTTGCAATTGCTGTCGAAAACGATTTATAAATGCGTCCGCGCGGCACGAATTAATTAGGCCGGTTCCATTAATGAGTGCGCGAATAAGCTATTCGTGACCGTTCGTTGAGACGGCGTGATGGACTTGCGAATCGTAACAGATGTTACGATGATAGCGGCCTCCAAACGAGGTAAGAGGTAAAATGTAGATCGGTAAAAAACGTTGCTAAGACTGATGAACGAAGAACGTACGGTTGAAACGTTTCAAATGGAAAGTTCGATACTTTCGCGTGTGCTCTCCGCTGCGCGATCTGTTTTTGCGGGTAATTAAGAGCTCTAACGAGCCGCGTTTTTAACGACCGCTGCTTGCGTTTCCGCGGGCTCTATGTATTTTCGAGGAATTTTTCGATGTCCGAAATAATTTGTAGAGGAAATATTTGTGCGGTTGAATATTGAATTATATCAGTACCTTGAATTGCGACATTACCGTGTAATTTGTCAAATATAGTAGCTGCACTGACAATGAGAGCAAAACTTTTTGATATGTGTAACTATAATTATATATTACTATAATTATGATTATGACATAACTACTATAGTATTAGCAATAATAACTATATGTATAGTTCTATCAACCAATATAAATAATTGGCAACCGAAAAGGACTATAATTATAATTATTATAACCATAAAGATGGTTGAAATTACCATAAAAAATGATTCAAATGATTATATAATCATTTTTATGGTTATAATAATTATAATTATAGTCATTTTCGGTTGTCAACTATATATATTGATTGATAGAACTATACATATAGTCATTATTACTAATACTATAGTAATCATAATTATAACATCCATAATTATAATAATATGTAATTATAGTTAGAAATACTAAACAGTTTTTCTCTCGGTGTAGAGGTAAAGACAGGTAAAGCGTTGTAAATATATAAAGCATTTATTGATATTCTAGGGCAAGTCCTCTATGAATACAAAATACAATTAATGATAGAAAGAATATACACAAGAAAATTATAATAATAAAAAACAAAGTACAGAGAAATATGAAAAACAAAACCTATATAAATAGAAGAAAAGAAAAAGAAACATAATAAAACAGTATTAGAACTATGTGTATAATGATTGGTTAACGATATAATATATATATATAATAAATTTTAATAAATCATAATAAATATGATGAAAAATAAGAAATAAAAATATATAAAATAAAATAATATATGTAACATAGCAAAGAGTGAGCCCAAATAAGAGATCCGCTGTGCTGCAGATTGCAGAAGAGTGCGTATTTAAATACGTTAGCTCTAACTAAATACGTTTCGCTAGATATTGGGCGAAAGGAAAGAATGGAAAAAGATAGCAGTTTTTGAAATTTATTAAATTTATCAAATTACTGATTACAATAACGTAATTGTCCTCTTTTAGTTAGTTTTATTAACTCTTTAGTTCATATGATGATTTTCCGATCCTTTATTATACACGATAGGTCGTTCTCGGGTTAATTTTTATCACTTTTACAAGTATACAAAAATTATTATGTGATTCTTACACATACTTTAACAACTTTAGAAGGATATATAAGGTTGTGTATTAAAAAAAATTGTATACAAATGTTATAACTAATTACTTGGTACTATAGTATTTTAAAAAAATATGCAGGACACAAATGACTAACTGTGTGTACCGAGGTGTGTACTAAGGGTTACTGAAATAAACATGAAATAAGTGATTAAAGAGTAAAACAAGAAATTAAAGAATTTATATATCGCAACAATTTTGACATGTGTAAATTATGAATAACTTTTGCTCTCGTCAAATTACGTTAATGTACAAGGAATTAAATAACGCAACGCCGTAAGGTATATATATAATATGCAATATAACTCTTTGAAATTCGAATTTGAATTCGCAATCGTCGGTTAAAGAAGAGGGGATGGTTGCTCGCTTTGGCGACGTAGAATTCAAGAATACCTCGGGGAGATTACTAATGCGGGCTAACTACGGGACCTCTAAGACGATGTTGGAGGATCTCCCAAGGAAACTCCCAGTCGTTATTGCATTCTCGTATGAGGGTGGTTGCGAGATAGGATGAGAGAGAGAGAGAGAAAGAGAGAGAAAGGAAAGTGGAAGGTACAAGAAGGGCAGGGGTTAGACAGTAGTGTACGTGGTGTTCGCGTTACCTATAACCTATTCCGGACGCGTCAGCACATGAATGAACTTCTCTCCCGGTGGTTGCTTATCCACTTTCGTACGTGTTCCTCTAAGCACGACCTACGACGGACTCGCGCGAACTGTCTTCCAAGTTATTACTTCGTCGGCGAATCCACGATTCCGTATATAGACTGCATGTGTATGCTCGTTCTGCATCTACTCTTCTCTGGATCCTCGCGTAGTCGGAGAAGACGAGTCTCCGAGACTTCGAATCGGCAGAGGCAACTTTGTTGCACTGAGGACACAGTTGGAATCTATGCATAAGTCGATAGAACGCGGAATTTGGAGGCATCAAACGCATCGAGCATATCGTTATCGTGGCAAGAATAATCTCTCGACATAAATTTGCTGGGTTCTAACGGAAACACAAAGACAATTTAAATACATTCCAATACAGCACTTGCAGTTCAAACTTAAAATCAGCTCTCTTATGCTAAAAGTTAGCTTTCGAGAATTTCAAAATTAGCTGAAATTTCTGATAATATGACGAGTTTGAATATAAATAGTGATTTAAATTTTGTGCAATAATTATGTCATGACTTTCCATGTGTACTGTGACGTTTGTTACTGCTCAAGTTTGCGAACTAACTTAATCATTAATATTGCTCGAGTCAGAGTGGTCAGGACGTAATTCGGGTTAATGATTGGATGGTCAGGCAAGCCGAATCTATCCTTATGCGAGGTCTTGCGCGTGTCTGACCAGATCCAAAATCGGAATGGGATAGGCGACCCCAGAAGCCGCAATTCACACATTGAATGCCATCCGGATCCTCGGCGTCTATACCCACTTCGAGACCCTCGTCCACGGTTTCCTCGTCGGTCGCGTTATCTCGTATCGAGAGGAGAAGGAGGGAAGTCGGAGGGGAAACCACTTTGGTAATCTTCGAGTTTACAAGACGCAAACAGCTTAGGTGGTAACGCACCGATAAGATCTGAGTTTCTCCTTTCCCGATATACCACTGATAGCCGTCGTTAGGCCGCGGTTAGGACTTCAGCAAACCTCTATAGAGCCTGCGCTCTTTGGCCCAGTCCGTCCGATGTTTTGCTATCTAGCATCTTGTGTACCTTGGTCAGTGATAAGGAATCTTCAGGTTCAATACACCCCTTCCCCCCCGCTTACGTTTGAAGATCTCTTGCTCCATGATAAGTTCAACATAGCATTAAATAGCTGCAACTTAATAACTCGTGTGCGTGTAGTGTTAACGGCTAGAATTCTATTTCTAAAATTCCGGATTATTTAGAAATGCATAATATTATAAATGCATCTTTCAATTAAACCAGTAATTGGAAAATAGCTAAGAGAAACGTTTTTTCGATAAGAAATTTTTGCAGTTGATGCAAGGACAGAATAATTGGCTTTCTTCATACCATACAGTAGCGGAATGTCTTTACAAATTACTGATTATTTCATAGACTTGTCTTTACTTCTAGATTTGTATGTGACAGTTTCTTTGACTTACGAAATTTGTTCTGCTATTTTTTGATGCTTTTATAAATTATCTTCAAAAATTTTTTTAGAAAATTTTAGATTAAACTTTGATTTAATTTTTTAGATATTAAAGATATTATAGTTTAGTATATATTAGTAGTCTGTTATTTTTTATAGTAGTTTAATAATGTTTGCTATAAATAATCTTTTAATGATAGTAATAATTATTCTTTTGAAGTAGGGTTTATATTTTTCGAGATAATCGCATTGTGTGTAATTTGCCTTAATCGCAAAGACAAGCTTACTAAACTACGCGACGTTGTGGGCTTTGAGTTTAATATATGCCGCAAACGCAAGAAATCTCCTCGGTATGTCTCGCGGCGTGTGCGAGAATTTATCCCACGGTGGCGTTCTTTTTCCCATTACCAAATGCAAATATGGGTCTAATTTTAATTTTACGTGTATTAAAATCCGGAATCTCTTCTCTTGGTTACCCAACTGACGGAGGAGAAGACGAAGAAGAGGAAGAAAGAAGTTCGGCATTGCGGGATAAGAAAGGATCGCACAAGGTTGCTACCTTGGAGGAGTGGGGAAGAGGATTCCGTTGGGATTAGTTGGAAAGCGATTTCATCCTCGTGGGTGGTTGCAGCGAAGAAAACGCTCTCTCTCTCTCTCTCTCTCTCTCTCTCTCTCTCTCTCTCTCCCTCTCTCTCTCTCTCCCTCTCCCCACTCTTACCGCACCACCCTGCCTCACTTTGGCGGAAAGCCGGGTGAAAACCAAAGCGCGAAATTAGAATACAAGCCCATCAGTGGCGGTGTTGGTAACGTTAGGAGCTCTCACGAGGAGAAAGATAGAGAGAAACGAGCGAATGAAAGAGAGAGAAGAGGGGAATCGAATCGAGGCAACAGACAGATTTCGAAGGAAGCTGCGCTTTCGACGAGACTCTAATTTACATACGCTCCATAAGATAGCGGGAAGCATAAGAGAATCCGCGCCGTTCCCTCGGAAAATACTGTAATTGGTCGAGTCATTCGCGACGAGGGACGAAATTGTGAAATGTATGTGAGACGGAACGAATTGTGAGATGTACGCGTCGTCCAAATTGATTTTCGAATCTCTTTCACCTAGGATCTAGTTTCAATATTAAGAAAAGTATATATGTATTTAGGCCGGTATTCACAGTTCGTTCTTATTTCAAGTAATGTCTTAAGATGCTAATACGACTTGGATGGGTTTAAGAGACTGTACTTAAGACGATCTTAAATATAAGAATCGATTATGAATATTTAATACTAGATCGGAGAAAAAAAGATTCCACGATGTGCAATAGAGGGATAATCAGTTTATTCCGCAGTCATTATAATTCACGTTGTGGATTAGCAGGTCTTCTTGGCTCTAATGGACGTTTATTGCGATTGCTGCGACAGCTGTGTTCACTCGACCGGCAGTCCGGGGGCCAGGTGGGCGGACAAAGAAGCCCGATCCTCGGTTACGGAGAGCGGGTCCAGACAGAAAGTTTCCAGAAGCTCGAGAAGCCTAGACGACCGTCGAGAACTTTGGTTTCTGATGGTTGCTTGGTTAGCTGGAAACTCGGTGAAGCCCAGTCAGCGTCCTAGCGGACCACGATCCTCCCCGTAGTCGAGGTCGTCGACGGCGTTCATGTGCACGCGATTCTCTGCCTTGTTCTCGCTTCTCGCTCACGTCGACGATAATTACCGCGGCGACCGCTTTTGTCCGACTCGGACCGTCAGGGTTTCCTTCTGCGCGTTCGTGGACGCCTTTGTCGGACGGTAAACGGAACTCCCTGCGCGATTACAGTCACTGCGGATGAGAGGAAAATTTCCAGGCTAAGCGCGAACTTGGAACAAGAGCTCTTCTAAGCAATCGAAATCTGTAACGCATTGTAATGCGTTGAGGTTGTTCATTATCGGAAAATTTTGTCACAATAAAATCCTATTGAGAAATTAAGTCTATTCTATTGAAACTTTGTTATACCATTTTTAATCAATTAAAAGTGCACTAAAATATAATGAAAACTGCTCTATTAATACACTTGATATGTTTATGTTTGTATTTTTGTATGCATATTTTTTAAAGTGTTTTAAATAATAAAATTAATTCGTTAAATATTGTAAAATTTTTTAATTACTATTAATACATTTATGAATTACGAATATTTTTACATCATTTCTAAAAAAAAGTATTAAACTTAATGGTTATATACCGGGATCAAGCTAGCAATTACTTTGTTACCTCGCCGAATATTACATGCAAAGCTTTATCGGATCTGACATACTGACGCGAAATATGAGAAGCATCCCTGAGCACGGTGTGTTGCGTGCAGCATAAAGTATGCATCTGGAAATATATTTCGGGGAAAACGGCTTTCTCTTCCCTCCGGTTTACCGAACAGACCGGGGTATGAGATAATAGTCGCTTACCCCGTAAATATCCTTCTACGCGTATGGGTCCGTATCTTATAAATAAAATAGTGACTCTTAAAAAATAGGGGAGTATTATTAACTCGCATTAGAGGGTGGTCTTTCACTGGCGTCGAGGCTGGTTGTCCCGCTTCTCTTCTTCTTCGCTTACTTCTATCGAGGGTTGGGATCACATCGAAGACGCAGCTGATGCCGTAGCACCGCAGGCTCGTAAAATAATCCTCCGCACGGCGCGGCGGCGCAACGGATTAAGAAAGTGGAGAGACGCTGCGTGCGTGCGAAAGAAACGTTTGCGGCGAGAAAAGACGGTAGTTGTAGAGAACCAACAACCTCCGTAAGCCATAACGTAGCGATACCCTTCAGAACTTCCAACGAAGCGTAAGCTTCGTTGTTTAGTTGAATCGTTTAGTTCCTCGAAAAATTTGAGTTATCATCTAAATTTTTGCAAATCGGAGGAAATGGAAATGACATTTTGTACAAGTTATTCAAAATTCCAAATATTTATTTAGGAGAAATATTTAATCCTTATTTGTGCGGGTCTATTTGATTCAAAATGTGTGTAATTAATTTTTGTTAATCTTTTATTTAAAAACTTTTTCTCTGGCATTTGATAATTTCGTCAACTAAGATCCTTTTTATTTTGATATTTCACTATATCATTATAATATTTATCATGTATGCAATAATTTGAAATTCTTTTGTACAACTTTTTATTAAATAATCTAGACGTGCGTGTGTATGCGCGCGCGCGTGTGGGTGTGTGTGTATGTGCGTGTGTGTGCATGCGCGCGCGCGCGGGAATACATTACAATAAATTTATTATAATATAATACATATATGTAGACAAGTAGAAAGATGGTATAGACGATTGCTTTGCTCAATAAGTGACGATAACGGTTGGAAGGGACGCTTTTCCTATCTAGGCTTCAGCGACTGTCGAGATATTCCGTCAGTGGATTTCTGAAGTCGTGACGCCGGGTGATATGATCTTTTAATGGTCGCTTTGTGGTTCGATCCATCGTCGAGATCTAAGAAGACTGGTGGTTGGCTGGCACAAGCTTCTCTACCTTGTCGTCTTTGTCGTGCAAGCACTAGGAACGTGACTACTTCCTTTTACATGGTATCTTCTCCCTTGCTCCTTGATCGTAACCTCGTCCTTCCCTCTCGTTAACGAAGCGAGAGGACCGTCCGACCGACCGGCGGCTGTGTCGGTGCTTAATTTTCCCCTCGTAATTACGCGGGTAGAACGCGCAAGACGAAGACCAAGCATTGTACGAAGGAGGGTGCAGACTGTAGGGAACTAGCTCGTGTATATCCGACGTAGCTACATGCCTATCCGATGTGTAGAACTCCTGTCGAATCTCCTCCGATACAGACCAGGCCGCGACAAATTTTAAAGACGATTACCACGTTTTTACCGCTTCACTTTTCTGTGTAAGGAAAGTCTGATTTTACTCGAGCAGTGTTTTTGAAGAAAACTTTAAGGGAAGGAATTCACAAAAGAGTATTTCATTATTATTGTAATTTTTTGTAATTTAAATTTATTATAAAAAGGAAAATAATTTAAGACGAGAATAACACGAATTTTCAATATTCTTGTATTGAAAATCGATAATCTAATATTTAATATAAGTTAAATATAACATATTGTATAAGATTATTTTTTCATATATATGATTTTTTTTTTATTTATAATATGTCGATATTGAATTTTCAGGAATGCTCTCAATATTTTTTTCGGCTTATAAATAAAATTTAATTAATGATTTTTACAAAACAGTACAGAAAATTTATTTATTTTTCATTGAATTTTATAATATGCTGTTGTTCTAGAATTCTAATAAAATAAAAAAATTTGTGTTAACCCATATCTTAAGTTCTATTTTCTCTTTGATAAATTTAGTTCACGAAACTTAAATTAAAAATAGCAAAATGCTCTTTTGAAAGGTGTTAAATTATCGTAAAAGAGACAAATTATTTATTAACTAATTGGTAGATTGGTAAAATGAAGGTAGGTTCCATACGCGACAATAGGAGTATATTTATATGATGACAATCTTGACTATAGTGACTACAAGGAAGGAAAGCAGACTGGCAGCCCGGGCTCGACTGGGCGGTCGCATGAATTGGCTATTAGTAGTTCGAAACAGTATGCTCTAATGGCGACCTGTTGGCCTTTGCTCGCGTCGTTGGACCCACCCACACCCCACACCCGTTCTGTCGGTCGTCCTTCATTAGTGCGAGGCCTTGCCTGACAGAGTGCGACGGTGAATAGCGGGGCGGCTGAGTTTAAAAGCCATCTTCAGTTTGACGAAATGGACAAAGTGTTCCGAGGGTAGTCTTCGACTGGAACTATTACCTGAAAATTACTATCTTTGATGGTCCTGATGGTCTATTGTTGCAACAACGATAATGACAAGTTGTGAATTTGTCTATGTGATGCAAAAGATAGCAAGTATTTCTTCACCAATCGCGTTTATGTATTGCCTTATTGTTTCGAGGAAGAGGGAAATGATAAAGCACTGGCTTCCGTATCCTCGTTGCAAAATTTCTTCGTTCGCCGTGAATGCAGCTTCCTCTGTGCTGTGCGACGTTGCAAAATTCCTCGAATTGTTCGCGCTGCTTCAGCTATTTTTGCAGACTAGCGCAAGATGTTAACCAGAGCGGAAGAATCTTTTTAAAAGAATGCAGGCGGAGCGGCAATGCAATCCCACCCACGGGCCAAGAAAAGACAGGATGGGAGGTTGAGGATTTTCTCAAAGGGTTTCCGTTCACTCGTTCGCCCTTTGTTTCGTGATGCCGGCTTCATAGCGGCGAAGCTATTGACTCGTTCTGCCTGGCATTTCCCTCTTTTCTTTGATTTCCCCTTTGTAGGAAGACACGCGGAGACTCGATAATGGCGTTGAAATATTACACGGCGAATCTGTTCGCTGCGCGATCCGAATTCAGCTCAAGCAATTCTAATGTAGAAGAAGTAGATACGGGATTATGACATTTATATGATAATTATCTCATTAAGTCGCTTGACAAGGCGATCGAACATCTTTACATTAATTTAAAATTTATAATATTTCTTTGCACAAAATGATCTATAAAGGACAAATTAAGGAAAACGCTTGCTCCGATTGTAATTCTATAAGATAATCGGCTAAAGCATACATGTACGTGTACTCATTATACACTACGTTGAACCCTACAACATCTCTTGGCATATAGCTATTTCTCTGTCGCCTTAGATCAATGTTTTGTGAATGATGTCGCTTGTGGATGACGTGGGATTTTACTGCTGACGTTCCACGGTGCGTCAGCTATTTTCCATGCTGCGGCGAGCGATCGGTCGAGGGATTTCTATTCCTGTCGCGCGGTGTTGCCTCAACGAATCGCGTTCACCTCCGTCGCAAGATTTCGCAAGGATGAAGGTATTTCATTCTCTCCTTCTCTCTATTCGCTCCAGTCGTTACTCCGATAGAATTCAAAATCCTGGCGTTTCCATCGTCCTGCCAATGCCATGAGTCTGGCACTCCTTAAATCGAAGCGATGTCTAGGAGATCCCTACAGCGCCGTACTACTTCCTTACGCCACCTCGAGAACGTCCGCACGGAGTCTTTTGCAATACGTCCTCAGCACAGCCAGCGCTACCCTTTCTCTTAACGTTCAAAGTTTTCAAACTACTACGTTCAATGGGGGCTGTCGTATATATGGTACACCCCCTTGACATCCCTCGTGTCGTTCGCTCGTCCATTCTTCCTGTTCTCTCTATGCTTCCGCCTCCCTATTCGCCGGCCTGCACCACGGCCGAAGCTGACGCTCCAAAAAGCGCTGGAGTCCGAGAATTGGCTCCGCGCGGAGATCAAAACAATTTTATGGGAGCGCGATGGTTCGGGGAATTTTATTTGTTGGCGTAGTATGATGCGTGCCAATCATCGTGACATTCCAAAATAGCGATTTGCTTTAAAATCGCAGGTTCTACATCAATATATCATACTACTAATAAAATTAGTTTGTTCTTTCAAATCGTTAGAAATTATGTCGCGGAATAATTCCTAGTGATTTTGTAAAAGTTCGCTCTCAAGTTTAACATTGTAATAATTTGTCACATCTTGTTCATTTAAATCTTTCACGAAGATGAGAAGAGAAATGTTATGTGTGTATATATATATATATATATATATTATACTTGTAACATGATTTCTTGCAAGTGAGAAAGATTCTTATCAACGAAACGATGTAGGAACTCACTCTGAAATTCTATCGTCGGCTCGCAAAGTGCGACCCAGCGGCCCAAGGAGCGCTCGCGTGATACGACTACGCAGAGATACGACGAGACGGGTCTTCCCTTTCTCGTTGGGTGGCTGGCCGTCCTTTGTTGACGGCCTCCGCCGTTCCACGGAAACAGTCGCCAGGAAGCGAGCTAGCGCAACGAAGAGGACGCCCACCACCGTGACGTCATACACGACTGACTTCATCTCGTTATGTTACGTTACGTTCCTCGACGAGACGTCGGATGCAGGAAGCCTACCATTTCTCTCCGTTTCTCTCTCTGCCTATCGCCTTCGATCTTTCTCTTACGCCTCAACCTCCGTTTCACGTGTCTTTATCATCCTCGTTGGCTTTAGCAACGTTCCCTTCCTATTCACATCTACGCATATATAGTATATTTTCTATTTGATTACTCGATAATAAATTTGATTTCAATTTTGCGTGATAAGATGGAAAGATTAAAAAAGGATTAAGAAAAAGAGATAATTTAATTTTATTATTAAATTTTATGTAAATATATTTATGTCCATCTTATATATCAATTAATATATAAATACGGTTCTACGTCTCAACATATTTAATTCTATAGAAATACTCAAGCTAGCGAAAAATAGATGATAGACTAGTTAAGGTAATAGAGTACTCGATGTCAAGATAAGTATAAGCATTGATTTCGATTACAAACCTAGCGAAACTTACGTTCATCTTAATGTCTGGGATTGCAACTAAGTAAGTAGATGTCCGAACACGAGCAACCCGGACGAGAAGAAGAGACGAGAGGGAGGAAGGAGAGCGAGAGTGTGACTCAGGTCGTTGTTGTTGGCGACACCGTGAATTTATGGGGCCGTAACAGCGACAAGTGGTTCACAAGTCGCCGGTGGCATCACCGTTTGGCGCCCACCCCGAGAAGAAGGGCTTTCTCGTTTCGCTCTCACTTCCCTTTAGCCTGGAACGAAATAAATTGGGTTTACCGAGGAAGAGATGTTCTCGTTGCTTCCTCCCGTCTACGGACGACGCCGTACGGATTTACCGGTAACGTTGTCGACTTTATACTCGCGCCGCTCCCCGTGTTACGCCGGTGAGATAATTACGCATCCTTCAGTAGTTACACATCGGGATCTTCCATGCGAGTGCGCACACTCTACACAATAATTCCCAATTTCATCACCTTCTGACATCGGAATGTGCTTAATAATCTTGTCGATCATTGTCCTTAAAAATCGTAGTTGCCTTATTTCAGATGAATGTCATATGGCGGAATGCCTTAATTTGCTTTTAGTTCCAATATATAAAGAAGAACAAAATTGAATTAAAGTTGAATAATTGCATTATATATTACCGTTTAAGTTTGCCATACCTATGAAAGGAGAGAGAACGTGCTTTACGTTTCTTTAATTTTTTATGCCGGTTCTACCTCTCTTCTCGTTTTGCACCGTCTCGTAGAAGGGGATTCACGCGATAACGCCTGGCGATTCGATTTGATCCGAGGCGGTGTGAAAGTGACGGCCGTCCGCCTCTTTCTCCAGCGAGGAGCGCTTTGTAGGTCGCGTCGCACCCCGGCCACCCCTTTCGAGAGCGACGGTTTAAAGCGTATTAATTAACCCTTTATTAAACCCGGGCGAAAACCGCCGCGCGCTGGCGCGAGATGAGCCTGATTCAGGGGGTGCTACCAGCGCGTCTGGATTTGCCCTGGGTGTCGTTCAGTATTTATGAAAAGCTTCCAGAATATTTCTAGCCGCCGCTCTCGGCGCTCGCCTTCTCGCTACTTAATTTGCGATAAACTTGTGCTAAACTGAACTTTCTTGTTGCTGCAACATTTACGAGTACGACGTCATTGCAGTATTAGCTTTCTCAACGCAGCAAAAATGTTGAATTTTAGTTAAAACATGCAGACTCTTATAGAGTGAAATTACACTTTTTTACCTTACCTAAAACTATTTTTCATTCTGTTGTATCTTTAGTATCTCTGCATTTACGATATAGAATATTTTATCAACAATAGAGACGTTTCTATTAAATTTATTTTTGTTGTCTTCAAGTTCGGGTAAATTATTTGTTACGGCACAAAGATTAACATAGAATCTTTCACTGCTCGCTTTCTATCAAGCAATAAACAGTTATTTTATTGATTACGCAAGCTTGATGTATCAAGACATTGAATATTCCGATACCTTTAGTGAGTGAAACTTTTAACGGTCCTTTCATGTGAATGCCTTCCATTTTCAGTTGGAATCGAGACATTCCTTGCGATCGTCATTATCTGTTTACCTCGCCGTCCGGACAATCCCGAGTAGAAAGTCACGGTGGAAGGAGAAAGGGAGAAAAAAGCAGCGCCCCGCGACAGAAGTTTGAAGAAGGGAGAGAGGGCCGTTTGTCTGTCGAATAGTCCACATATATCGCTCGTAACGTAGCTCGTTCTCTGTTCCTCTTCTGGTGAGGGGCGAGTGTGCTCAATTTGCCACGTCGAGGGTCGCAGGACCCGGTGTACCTACGCGATGGTGGGTGGGTGGGTTTGGTAGGATGGGAGAGTCGTTGGAGGGTGTACGGGTCCCTTAGAGGGACGTAGGACGAGATCGTTGGAGATGTAGAGCCTCGGCTGGCACGATGTACGACGGGATCGAGATGAGATTGTCCCGCTAGGCTTTTCCGTCTCGCTTCTACCGTGCTCACAAACCACCCTTTACCCTTAACGGCCTTCTTCTTCGATAAACTCTTTACACGGCACGAGTCATCGGTATCTTACTGCTTTCGGGATCATCGTAAAAGACGTGGCTTTTTTAAAAGCATCTTCAACGAGAGCCTGTTATAGTTTATGCCGTATATTGATTCGTATACATATTAACGACGTAACGTATCTAAAATTTTTAACGTAATTTAAATATAATGTATGTTAGATTTATAATTATATAGAATTACGTTGAATAATTATAATATTCCTGATTTTTCGGAAAAGATATTTCTTTTATGAAAGAGATAAGTTTTTTATACATTAATTTATATAATAAGTGATAAATAATTGATAATATTGCGAATTAATGTTGAATTGTTTTTGTATTTTGATTATAGTATTGGAACGTCAAGTGATAGATTAAAATTAATTAAAATTATATAGTAGTGATTAATAATTTTGCAATACTAATTTCAATGTGACGCATTTCCAAGATTCGAAAATTGAGTATACCAGGATAGTTAGTTAAGAAACGTGCATACAAGAAATGCGTTTGAGTGAAGGAGGGGCTTATTGGTCCACGATCATAAGCGAGATGTCTTGGCTCAGTCAGAAGACGCAACGTGCATTTGATAGCCTTATCCTGGGGCAAAGATCCGTTGGTAGGCAAGGGTGGAGGCTGATTTTCGGGCGCAAACTCGAGTAAGAGGCGACTGAGGAGTAACACAGTAGGAAGAGGGGGCAGACGTGGAAGGGGGAATTCACGAGATGAGTTTAGACACACATGGAGACTTAGACGAGACGAGACAATGCGGATATTGGACCGGGGAAATATGGAGGCAAAGTAAGACGAGTTGTCGATACCGAGAGAAGACGGCGACGAAGATGGCGACGGCGCAAGATAATGCCGGTAGACAAACTTTCGGGGGTGAGGTGGTATCCTTGGCAGTTATCAGAGCCCGCCGCAAAGGTAAACGTAAGCCCTTAGTTTGAAAGCCCACTCCCCCGAAGAGTTTCTTGTCATAGGATAGGGAAGGTAACAAGCGGCAAAGTATCGTTGTTGATACTTGAGATTGCGGATTATCAGTAGAATATCACATGATCTATCAGACGTATAATGTTAAGATAGAGCTTGTTTGTATAAAATTTTATAATCTGTTAATTTGTAGATAATTGTAGAGCGTGAAAATAATCGAGGAGACAAGCGAGAATAATCGAATCACGTCATGTAATGAATTTAGCATTTTCGTACCGTTTCTCGGAGATTCGTACTGGTCGTAGCCAGTAATTTCAAGTCTGATTGCTAAAAACGCGTCCCAGATTTCTTATTTTGGTAACGGGTGTCATTCAGACGGACGGGTGCACCGTGAGACAAAAGATCGAGCTCAATCGTGCGAGACTTCTAGGGGTGATCTGTGGATCGATTTTCCGGGCCGCAAAAGGTCAGGGAGGTTGGAGGAAAAGAGGGGAAAGAGAGAACTATTTTCCTGCAGGCTCACGGGGGACATTCGTCGAACGTTTTGCGACGGGTTAGTCGAGCTCGCTCACTGCAGGAGCGAAAGTAGGACCTGTTTAATGGAGCTCGAACCATTCTGGAAATTTGATCGGCGAGAACAGCCAGCCAGCCGTTCTTCCGTGCCCCTTCTACGTCCTCCTGCCATCGTCTTCTTTCATCCTTTCTCGCTCTTTTTCTTCGCTTACTCCGAAATCGAGCTCTTTCTCCTTCTCTCGCATTCCACTCTGGATTCGAGTTGCTTTTCCAACTTTGATTTGATTCCGTGTCCTTCTGTTCTCTTCCTTGGTTCTGTGCTCGATGCAATGGTTGAGAGCAGTGATTTCAGAGAATCTCTGAGCGAATGATATTGTCACTCGGCTCTGTAGGTAACTTAGCGCATTAGAAATGGATAGCTTCGTTAGATTTACACTAATGGAGTGGAAATCTAACGATATGTATGAACTGAATTTGATGATGTTAAATATTAATTCAGTATTTAATGTTGTAAATAGCGCAGTATATATTATTTATTAGAAGGTTAATTTATATAAATTATTACGATTAGATAATTATAAAATTTAAAAAATCGTCTTTCTTCTTATCATTTTTAGGTTTTTATTATTACTAGTCTAGACTTGTGTTCTGTTCTATTTTGACCGAATAGTGACGAGTATAAAGAACGAAAAGAGGACAAAAGCGAATCAGAGATAAGGCCTGGACTGTAGCGTCTGCAGTTTTGAAAATTTACTGTCTCCTTGCTTGGTGGTCAGGGAGATGTAACGCCTTCTGTTTGCATGTAAAGTATCGCCAGTCGACTGACCATGGACGCCATTGTACCGAATGTACCAATGTAGATGTATACGGGGCACTGCTGTGCTCTCTTCGTCGACAGAATGATACGAACTCCGGCAGGAAGTGACGTGCTCGCGAAATGGAATGAAAATTCTACAGCAGGAAAAAGCTACGGGCAGCATCACACAGGGAATTGTTACATAGAATTGCAGCAATGCTCTCTATTTATAAATTGTTTGACCTATTTGAAATAATCTTTCTTTTTCTTTAATATAAATATAATCAGAGCGCGCTATGTTTTCAATATCTCAATTTTACGTCGTTTGGCTCCTTTACAGATTTATTTTCAAATTGTATAAATTTTGTGCTAAAATTAACAGCATTTGTTGCTAAAATTTGTTAATCTTGTATTACTCGTACTTTTATAAATCCACATTTATGGTACATGGGAAAATGTGATTAGGACAAATTCCATAGAAGGCTTACATCTTGAAGTTGACTTGTTTGCTTGGCCATTCTCCACGCATTCATCTTTAGGTGACCCTGTCCACGGAGGACCGTGCGGAGAAGGACCCTTCGTGGCCATTACTCGGCTAGCAAACACACTTCGACCGTCCTTCCATTCTGTCGTACGTACCCCAAACCTTCTGTATCGACGGGAGATTTCTATTTAAATGAGAATCCATTAGAATCTCGAGCGCGCACGGCATCGACTCGGGAAGTTTACTTCTACCGGATGCTAATCAGCATTTCCTGTTGGAGGAAGTGTTCAGCCTGGCTTCGTTTTTTTAAGAAAAACGACTTTCTTTTGAACATTTGCGTCAAATTGTTTTAAAATACACAATTGAAATTACTATATTCTTCGATGAAGCACCTCTTGATTCTTTAAATTCCAAGAATTGAAACACAAATATGTTTTAATGGAAAATTTCCAAATAACTATTCTTTGCGAATCAACTGTTAGTAAAAAATAATAAGACAAATAAACCAATTTATCCTGTTCTAATTTATCCTGTTCTAACTGAAATATGAAAAATTATAGTACTTTATAAGTCTAGTGTTTATCGACGTTACAATTTTAATTGTGATCTTCAAAGAAGTAAATTTCTATATACTGATTGTGAAAGCTTTATCTAATTGTTAAAGCTCTCGCCGCAAGCCTTAATACTAATGTCTGTCCTTTCCCGAAATTAGCGCTAATACGCATTCAAAATATCCACGGATTCAACCGGTACGTGTGAATGCGAACGCGGTCTTCAAGGGTGTAACGATGGCAAGCGAGCGTGTACCTATGTTTGTCCCGCATTGCTGGGAGCCCGCACCTATTTACGTGTCGCAGTATTGGCAACCGTCATTAAGAGACAGTATCGGAGAAGGCGCGCGATGGGTAAGAACGAGATGGGATATATAGAAATGACAAAGCCGCTCGTTAGGCCCTCCAAGGGTCCTCACGAGCGGTGCCAAGGGTGAGAACGTGCTTAGACCTCGATCCATCCCTTCGACCTCTGCCTTTCCACTCGTCTCACCCCGTCCCACCGTGACGTGCTCCTGGTCGCGTATTCTTGAACACCCTTTTCGCAATGGTCACTTGCGGGTCTCAAGAAGGAAGCCCCAAAAACGGCTTCTGACCATTGATGGTCATCGGAGCGGAATAAGAATTTTGTTATCGCGCTTTTCAAATATTTGCGAGCACCAAATGGCCCGCATTTTCCCTCAAGATTGCTATGGAATGCGAAAATTTCTCAAAACAAGATTATCGCAACAACTAAATAATACAAATATGCTCTTTCTTTTCTTATGAAACAAATATATAAATATATAAAAATATAAATTCATACATTTATTTATGAATATGTCTCGTGAAAGTTTGCATATTTATGCGAAATGTAGTTAAATAAATCAGGGCATATTGAGGTGATATTTGCATTTTACAATTAAATGAATATTGAAAGTAAGAGCTGTTGATTAGTGTAATTGTGTTCATTGGAACAAATGTTAGCGTCGGCAGCTGCCAGATGCAAGAAGCTGCCACATCGGTAGCAATTACGCGTTGACTACATCCATCTAATGCCGCCTCGCTCGTAAACACTACATCGTCTTCTCTGTTACTGCCTTCCGCCTCTTTGCTCACGGCAGCGTTGCATTCTACGGGGACGTTTTGGTATGGTTATGTTGAGCTTCATTGTGAATCACAATATCTTGACATTAGCTAATCAACATTAATTACGAGTGAAGTACATGTTTTATCTGATTTGCCGAAACATCGCCACGTACTGTTTCACAATTTTTAGAGAGAGATATACGTATATATTTGATTATATGCATCCTTTTTTATTTTAAAACTGTATAATTTAATATATTGCATATACTGATTTTTTGTTTAAAAAATAATATATCATTCGTCCTTACTTTACAAATACGCAAAATTAGTTTCCCAGAAAAGTGAATTTTCTAATTTAACAGAAAAATATTGATATAAAAAAAATCAAATAATATCGATAAAAAAAATATATTCTTAACATGGTCAAATGTCATTTTTGTCATTTTTATTTTACAGCTCTTAAAAATTCACTCTTTTTGATTTATGATAGTTTTGATGATTTTTTTTAATGAAAAAGTTTATTCACTTTTGGTGGTTGATGAGGATGTTTACTTAAATCACACACATGTATAATAATTTAAAAGTAATGTTTTTTTTATTTATGTCACTTATGTTTAATAAAAAAGCGATACTTTATAGCTATACCTATATTTAAGTAAGATTAAATAATATGCACGATGCAATGAGCATTAATAACCTATTCAATAAGTTTACATTCAATAAGTTTATATTTAAATCGTAACTAATATAATTATGCTTTGTTATTAATTACATCAACTCTAAATTAGCCTTGCGATTTATTGTTCTATAAAGTCTTTACATATATATTATACTGCGAAATGTTAATATCGATTACATTTTCTGTAATGACTATATACATATTCTTATACACTACTCATATATGTATATAATATAGGAATAGCATAAACGTACAGTGCGAATTTTTAAATTATATTTTTCGAATTGTGTCACTTTTGAAATAAGGAAGCGACATTATATTAGAATATGATTATATTATATATATATATAATTCATGTATATTAAATAATATACACGATACAGTGAACAATATATAATAATCCATTCAATAAGTTTTCACTCAGTAAGTTCATATAAAAATGTGAATAAAATAATTCCGGCATATTTATTTTCTGACAAGATAAATTTATTTAAAATACATATATATGTATTAGTTTAACATCTAACTTTAACTAAATGGCACTTCTTCATTTTTAATTGATTTATTAAAATTGTTTCGCTTAGTTATTATTAATTATAGCAACTCTAAATTAACCTTACGATTTATTGTCTTGTAAAGTATTATTATTACTATACATGGAATGTTAATATCGAACGCATGTTCTCCGGTGACTACATATTCTTATACACAACTCACATATAACAGGGACATAAATATACGAGACCAGCTCTGACGACTGTTCCAGTTGTCATTAATTTTCAACGTGATCTAGCGGTAGTCTTATGATTTACGGAGTACCTTCCGCGCGTTTCTGAAACCGTGACGGAATACCGGCGGTCGAGAGAAGTCGTCCTCCTCGTCATCGTCTTCGTCATCGTCTTCATCCTCCTCATCGTCGCCGTCGTCATCATCGTCGTCATCGTTATCGTCATTGTCATCGTCATCGTCGTCGTCGTCGTCGTCGTCGTCGTTGTCTGCCATGGGAGTTGGCAATCAGTCAGGGTGACGGTCTTACCACTGTGAGGTGACCCAGGGTGCCGCGGGTACGTTCCATCACTTTCTGTCCGTGATGTATGCATGAGGTCGCGGCCGGTGGTAATCGCGACACACATATCCCACTCATACACATATACACACACAATAGATTTACATGTAGCCGCGCGTTGTCCCCCAAGTAGCCGACTCTTCCACCTCTCGCCTTGCTATTTCCCTATGAATATGTGAATTGAACTGACGGAGTTATATGACGGGGCGCACTCATGGGGGCTCATACGTTTGAGAGAAGCAGAAGTCCTAGTTGTCGTCTCTCTCAGTACAACACTAATACACCGTGCGGATATGTATCATTGCTTTCGCTGAACTACATGGTGTGTTATTAGTCTACGGAAGTAGAGATATTCCAATATTATTTATAAAGTGCGAATATATCCGTTTGGAAAGCTTCACATATAATTCCCTTATTTCAAAAGTAACACAACTAAAAAAGTGTGATTTTCGACTTATTATCATGAATAAGTTAGATATAAAAAATATTACCCTATCAATCATGAAAAGTGATCTAACTTAACTTTATGTGAAAAATTGTTAAAACATCATAAAAGTGTGGTTTAAAAAAATATCGTTAAAACCATCACAACTAAAAAAAAGATAGTTTTTTATAAAAATTGTGAAGCAAAGATGTATGCATTTGATCATATTAAGAATATATTCTTTTTACTGATGTTATTTAATTATCAATAATTTTCTGTCAAATTAAAAAGTTTTTTCCCTTTTTTAGGAAACTTAATATTTTGATTTGTATCACTTTTGAAGTAAGAAAGCGATATATTGTTCTTAAGCGGTTTTGTACATGAACATGGGTTAGTTATTAGCTTAGTTTATTATTTGATTTATTTCATTCTTTTTCTTGCTTAAATATCAATTACTTTTTATTTCAGTTAAACTGTATTGTTAACATTTTTTACAACAGTATTTTTCGTATTGATAGATTTCTAGAGATCCGTGTTTAATTTTATCGCGTAAAGGAGACACGGGTGTCTCGCGTCATGTCTTAGCGCCGAGACACTTGTCTTTAGATATTTTAAATAATCTCTGTCGAGTTGTCTTTGTTGTTGCAAACGCGAAGAAAAAACTCAAAGAAAAAGTTACGATTCCATTGATATTAGTCGAAATGTCTCGTTGGTGCAGCATAATGCGAGCATCGTCACACGATCTTATTCTACGTCCCTTCGGGTTCCAAAGGGCCTAAAGTCCGGAGCCCAAAGGCTTAACAAGTTGCGCGCACTTCGCGTGGCAGGCAGCCTGGCCTACGATGTTACAGAGTGGTAATGGAGTTAATTGCCGGCAGAGGACGAAACCGGGGGCTTACGAGTTGAGATAGCCTGCACACCTGATACCAACAAATTGCTTGGTTCTTACGTTACCGCGTGATGCAGTGTCGGCTTCCACCGGTCGCTGTATTACGAGGCGTCAGGCAACTGAGTCTTTAATCTCGAAAAGTCGCGTAAGTTAGTCATCGTGATCGTCAGTCTTGTAGAAGAGTCATGATTTATAACGGACATGAACGCTGTGCAAAATTTGATTTTTTTTTACAGACTTCGAAGTAAAAATATTGTTAAAATTTAGTTTCTTTTAATTTAACTATAAATTTTATTTAACTATAAATTTAATTTTAACTGTAAAAAAACGTCATTCTATTTGCAAATATATCGATATATATTAAAAATAATTTTAATTTTACAACACAATATGTAACATAATGATTCTTCGTTCGTTCGGAAACAAAATGAATGACGAAATGATCGCGAAAGCGGATAATATGATTACGCGCGGCGTAATATGCGGCGCATAATAATTAACCTGTCTACACCAGTTCGTGTTGGAAGTTTCTGAATTCGAGTTACTATATGTAAGTATGTACGTGCGTGAACGAAGGTCAGATTGCGCGAGGTTTCGTCATTAAGCACGTTGATAGTATCTTCGGACCCAGGGGGTGAATTCCATGAGGAGGGATTTACTCGTTATTCGTTACGCGCGCGAGTCGGACGTCGACAAGAGAATGGCTCGCGAAATAGGATAATGCCTCGACAGGACGTTCCGTTGGCGTTGTGCCGGGGGACGACGACTAGCGCGACACAGAAAAGACATTAGCCGCGAAAGGCGAGTGGGGCTTAGGGTTTCCGAAGCGATAGGATGATGATAGTGAGACTGCGAGACTCGGTTAGTCGAATGGAAATGTCTCGGGCTAAGTAAAATTACGAGGACGTTTCGTTTATGTACGCTCTTTTCACGCCATTGTTCCTCATCATCGAATATTGCTCGAGAACATAACTTCTTGCCCCTCGCATAGTAGGTGAGGATGACGTATATATTTGAAGTTTATCTTTTCACATTGAAGAGAAAAAGAGGAAAAATGAACAATGCAAGTTCAGCTACAAAGAACAGACGTTTGTAGGCGCATTTTATGATGGCGATATTTGCTGCCGAGTTTTCATAGATGATATTCGGATGCTCTGGAGACTCTATTTCGTAATATTATAATCGTACCTCCATTCTCAATATAATGTGCGAAGTGTCCAAAACATCGTCGCTAGACTGTAATTAATATATCAGGTGTAGAGAGACGTGTTAATTAGTCGCAAAACTTTTTGTTAGGGGGCCGCGACGTATTATTTCCAGCAGTCTGCGGTTAGAATTTGATTAACAGTTTGTGCTACACCTTCAGTTATTAACGTCATCGGTTTTGTCGGTTCAATTAAAAATCAATTTCATAGGGTCCACTTAATTGGCTCGTTTCGCGCAACGCGACGTTGGATATTACCTTACCACCTATATACCCTTTTGTCTCGTGGCATCGTCTTATCGGGGCCGTGCAGGATTAATCGCTTATCAGGCTCAAGGCTCACGTGCAGGTTGGGATTTAATCGAAGCAGGAATATTAATTAAATTATATATATAGAGAGAGAGAAGAGTCTATGGAGTCTATTTCTTGAGTCATCAGGATTTAGAGGGTTGATTAATCTTAATGATAAATGTTGACGTTTAGATTAAAAAGATTTAGAAACGAAGTAGAGATTTAAAGAAGAATACACTTGAGAGAGAGGGAGAGAGATGTAAACCATGCTTAAGTAAAATTATTTTCCTTAAAAAGCTTTGTTTGTTTGCACTATTTCTTCTCCAATATTTTATTTAAAAAAAGTAAATAGCAAGATATCAAATATTATTATTATTTATTATCTTTTATCATATCTATTTTTTAAAGCAATTAGAGACCTTTTTTAAATTAAATATTAGCAATATTTGAAGTTATTAGCGATATTTTCGCGATTTATGCAATTAATTTGCGTTCAATAATATCACCTTTAATAATTCAGCATAAAGTGCTTAAATCTTCGAAATCACAGGAATGACGTCGCGATAAGAGCAGAGGTTATTCCCCAATTAAGCAGCTAACGAATATCTACTTTGCCTAAGTCCAGTCTTTCCGATTTCGGAACCCTTTTGAACGAAATAATAGTTACTCGAAATCAGCAGTCATAGCCAGGCAAGAGCGAAAGCTTCATATCCTTGCGAATTTGGCGGAAATAGTAATCGGTATGAGTGGACGGCCTCTCCGACCGCTGGCAAATCAAAGTTTTGCCGGTATTAAATGCTAATGAGAACCGGCCACATAATGGCTCGTGTGTGCAGCCTGACGAACGCTCGAATTAGAGGCGAGAGTTGGTAGCAAGAGAGGGATATACCTATCCTCTCAGCATCATGGGGACGGAAACGGATCGAAGGTGAGTTGAGTGCAGAGAGGTGAGGAGGCTGGAGAATTCTCTCGCCTGGAAATGCTCGCTGGTCCTTGAGCTGATTAAATTCTTTCCGCCGTGATTGCTGATCTCTGACATTTTCATAGGTCGAGGATTCGGTGAGTTCGCTATGGACTGAGCTGAAAAAACATCGTGTGTGTATTATTGTTGGATTTAATTATTTTTAAATCATTTTTAAATACCTCATTAGCTTTTGAAAAGAAAAAAAAAAGAGAAGAGATACCGAAATACCTTGCGAGGGTATATTAAACTTTAATCCTGCTGATTTGTCTAAGTTTATCCAAAATGTAATTTACTATCTTACTAATATTTTATTCAAAAAAATTTTTTTTTGATATTTGATGATTTTGTCTATTAATATAAAATCTTTTTTCTGTAAAAAAATCTTTCATTTTTAGAGTCTTTTTAATCAAATTGACCTAAACGATATGATCATATAAGAAAGAACAGCTCTACAGAATTATTAAACTTTATACACCTTACAATTGTGTCAATATGGTCTTTCAAAAAATGAAATTCTTCGAGATTTATTTGGATTAAAATATAATTCGCACTTTTTGGGTGGATCTTTTCAGGATTCTTATTGAAAAATAGCATAAATTTGATCAAAGATGATGAAAATTTTTTTTCTTTTTTAAGGAAATGTCTAGATCTGTTAAAAAAATGTTTTGGAAAATTCTGAGGAAGTTATTATTCGGGAACGTGTATGCGATTTTTCGGAAGTTAATATATTTTTTATTGCGACCTTTGTATCTACACGATATACGTGCCGGAGTTTGCTCGGTTCTCGTCGGCCTGGCAGAACTTTAAATTCTCGTGCCACCTCGCTTAATCCACGGCTTAAAGAGCTTAACCCCACGAATACCTCGTCAGAGCCTCCCTCGACGGCGGTCGTCGCGGTGCCAGAGAGCAGGTTTATTAGCGCGCGGATTTCGAAATTCTTTTCATCCCCGGTCGGGACACGGGGCCACCCACGCCGTTTACATAAGCGAGTTCCCTGGATTGCCTTTTTGATATGTAGATAAGGGGGTGGTACCGCTTTTACGCCGTTTACGCCTCGCCGCGGGTTAAAGAGAAGGCCGGAATCCCGTTCCCAATACCTTGCAACAGCTTCAGTTAGCGTCGTTCTAGGGCTTGACAGACGTCTTTGGAAAGCGTTACGAAAATGTATTCCATCGCGACAATGTGCAATAACTGCGACGATTCCAACTAAGTATTTGCGAGCAATAAGTCTTAGAAACGATATTAACAATAAGATGTATCATAAAATTGTTGAAAGATGAATGCAAAAATTTAAAAATAGCATTAAAAAATAAAATTTATAGTCTTAAAAATGTAAAATATGTAAAAATACGAGATTTGTCGGTACGTTTGAAGTAGTTATACAGTGTTTTCTTATAATTATGCTTGCGTGGATACGATCCCGTGTAGAATGTTGTAATTTTGATTTCCTCCAAGGAAATCTCTTAAGGCAGACGCGATAATCGACGAGGTTCTGGCGCCGCACGTGAATGTTCGCAGAACGAAGGGCGGGATAGGGTCAAGGAGTTATGGTTGGGTGAGTATGGTCGGGATATAAACAAATTACACGCAAACGGTTTCTTGACGGTAATTAGCGGTAAATCTTGTTTAGCAAGTTTACACAAAATCCAGAGCAAGAATATAGATGAACGTAAAAATTAATGAACGCAGAGATGGAAGAATAGTTACAAAATAGATATGATATAAAAATTTTTATACATCTCGTTACAATTGTTGGATCATTTTTTTCTTGTGAAACGCCAAAATTATTGCAAGAGAATAATCACGTTAATTTCTTCGCATTTATCCACCAAGAAGTCGTCGCTCGTTAAAGTCCGTCATTCGATAGAAATAGGGAGCTCGATAAAAGGATAAATGACTGGTTCGCTCATGAGATAGTTCCTCGTTGGTGTTGGATTCTCATGGGACTTAACAGCGGAGAAGCGTGATCAGCTGCCAAGGAAAAGAGGAGGAAGAACGAGCGAGGGATTGGTGCTTTTCTGTCCCTGTCGCTTCTCAATTATTGGCCCGCTTCACTGTGTATAGAATCGTTCATTTACTTCCATTATTCAGGATAAACAGATTAGCTTCGTACTTAGCTCCTTTTCAGGCAGCCACATGTGCGTTCACACAATTTGGCAATTTCTTCTTTTCCTATATCCGCAATTGGCTTTCGATAAAGATTTTTCGGCAAAAAGAGTATTTTTGACATAAAGTATTAACATAGTAATTGGATCAATTGTATAAAAAGTAATTTCTAATATTTTTGTCATAAAAACTATTATAGTTGTTGAATGTAGAATCGCGTATTTGCACTGCTTCGTGTGATTTTCATTTTGTGCAACGGCGACTTTCGCAAGCCGATTGCGATGGGTTTCCGCAATTAGAATGGGAGTAGCGGGTATCAAAGGCGGCTCATGTGGAAGATGCCAAATTTCATCGGAAGCCACGTGGTGACGAAACGAAGAGAAATACGCGTTGGCAGGCGGAGAGAGTTGCTCGGTCCGAGTTTGCGAGCTCCAAGCCAAGGGGATTGCCGTATATTAAAGTACTTTTTGGCTCCCCCTTTCGTTACCCCTGCCCCGATCTACACCTCTGGACCTGGAACCCTCTGGCATCCGCTGTGTCTTGCTTTTTCCTTCTTGTGCAGGATCTCTCATCGTTTCCTTCTCGTTAGCCATTCGGTCCACGAGCAATCGTAAGCTCCATCTAAGCTTGCTGCCTATTTCGCACGATGTTTCGTAGCTGCTTATAATACTTGAGCGGCCCTTAACTTTTCGCCGACGAGACTACCGATAATATCTGGCGCATGCGTATGATATTTATATGATGTTGAACGCAATGTTTTACTTTGAAAAAAAATTAAAAATGATATTAGAAGGAAAATAAGTAATACATAAAAAAGAAAAATTAATATCAGACTTTTTAAACTATGAAACGTATAATATAAAACTTTTGTTTGACTTAATGCGATATTATAATTTATTTCAAAACACACGAAAAGGACAGTTTTGTTGAAGTATCTAAACTTTAGCTAGATATATATCTAAAAATAATTTTTTGGACCATTAAAATAATTATGTAGGACGCTCAAACTGTTTGTTAGAATGTTAAAACTTTTTGTAGTATTACTTATGTTTGAGATTCCTATGTTATTTTGGCCTAACAAAATTATTTTAGAATCTAGCTATTATAAATTTGTAGGTACTTTAGCAAAATTGTTCTTTCAATGTAGGAATTAGTTTCTTAACTTTTATTTTTAAGTTAGTATTGCAGAAAATAATTCATGTGTGACTGTAAACATTTGCTATATTTTGAAAATATTTTTTGCAAGTCTATATCTAAATGTTGCTTACTTCTTCATTACGTACCTTGTTTTTAGTTTAAAATAATTTTGTATTAAATGTTGAACGACAAATCGAGAAGAAAATTTCTATACAGAAGAGTAAAGGCAAATGAAAGGATCGCATCAGCAAGACGAATTTGTGTCCTTGAATGACGAGATCAAAAATTTCGAGATGGAATCACACGAAACGCTAATCCGTGGACCGAGGCAACATCCATCGGAGGGAGCTCCTTTTGGTGCCATTAGTCATTAGTGATTCTAAAAGCTCCCAGGGTAGAATATTACGGTGGTAGCCACGGCGGCTTTTACCATACTTCAGCTTTATGTGAGGCTCATTCATCAAAACCCAACAAGCCCAACGGCTTCGTGGGTACGTGGGACGGCAATGGCTCGTACATTGCGGCGAGCTACTTATGATTTGCGATCCTGCGGCATCAGATATTTTGAAAACGACTAAAGAAGAATATGTACTTTAATAAATATGTTGCAAAATTATTTACATACATTCTTTCTTATAAATGTACAACATGTTATGTATATATATACGTACATATTTATATGTGTAAATAGTTCATTTATATATTTATGTATTTATTTGTTATATGCATTAAAATGAAAGTTTATTGGAGACATATAAAATTGTAAAAAATCATAATGTTTAAAAAGAGGCATACATTTCTAAGTCAGCCCAGTTCAATTAGTTAAGTAAATTTGTCTTGCATGGCTGCAAAGAATGAGAAATAAGTATTACGAAATTATATCAGAAGAAAATTAGAATCTGCTAAAAATGTAAAGAAAAGTTGTCGGTTTAGATATAAGTTGCGCGGTTTCTTTTACGCTCACATCGCAGGAAATCATCTTGTCGTGGAAAGATGTAGAAAAGGTGAGAAGCTGTCAACTCTGTCACGCATCCAATGGACCATACAGGCGCCCCATTACTCCGAGGCTCCAGAGAGAAATAATAAAAATGCCATTAGTGTCTCGCCGTCCCATGATGCTCGACGATGTGAGCGTTTCACCCCAGATTTCGGAACGATACATCTCATCCCCTTCGACCACTTTAACGTCTTTGTCACGGACTCTCCTACTTGACGAGGTTAATCCTTCTTTCTTGCCTTCAGTTTTCCTACGTTCCTTCTTTTTCTCCTCGGTCCAGCGATCGAGGCTGGACGGCCTTAAAATCAGTTCACGAGCTGGAACGAAAATAATTGCACCGTGATTCTTCCTACTTGTTCGTCTTTTCGTCTCTCTCTTCCCTTCCTCTCTCTCTCTCTCTTTCTTTCTCTTTCTCTCTATTTTCTTCTGTCGCTCACACGCCCTCCTCTTCAATCCAGAACCGAAAGTATATAAATTCCCAGGCGGGATAGTCGTTGAAAAATAAAGATAAAAATCTCATGGCGTCCGGGTTGAATAGGAGAAACGGTGGAAAAAGGCAAATTTACGAATAAACACATCCGTGCCTCTTTATGATGGCACTTTGTGAATCCACCCCGTCCGACGCAGTTGTGTGCCGCGCGCATTATTAACTCAACCACCGGAAAATGTCAACGTAGGCAGCCCTTTTCTTATCTCTTTGCTTTTCTTTATTTTACCACTGCTGGCACCCTCTTCATCTTGCTCTTTATCTTTATCGTTTTGTCCGACCTCGTGCGACTCGGTGAATCCAATCTGAAAATGATACCTTCCTCTGATTATTATCATAAAATATCTTCTGCATGTTCACCGTCTTCCTTGAAATATACCTTTCAAGCATAGCTATAGAAACTATTAAATATTTTGACAAATATGTTAAAATTATCACAATATTCTTGTTTAAAAGAATATTATAATTATTACAAATATAGAGAGAAATGCAGAGAATACGTATATATCTAATATACTTTGAATCTTATATATAATCGATATAACTATCCGCTTTAAATGTCTGATAATGTTAAGTTCTCTCCTTTAAGGAAACGGAAATCGCAAAATCGGTTTACGTATGCGCGATTTCAAATAGACGACTCGGTACGCGGAGATACGATATCGGATTTCCAAACGTTTTAATCACCGTTTTTCTTTTTCCCGTCGCGATTCCTTTTCTCTCCAGTGGGGGGAGTTCTTCCGCGGAAAGGAGTTATCACCGAAGGAAGCTACGGGCAACCGACGGTTGGCGTAGACCCGGAAAAGGGCTGGAGGCGCCCAGCGGGGGTTAAAACGACCCCCGCAGCCGGGGCTGAAGTCTGAAAGATAAGGTGCCCCTCTCTTCTCTCGGCCTCCTAGATTATGGAATGGCACTTTAATTACACTAATGGGAGAACCAAATGTTAATTACAATTCGAAGTCTAAAAGAGAGACGATTCGCGGGTCTAAGAAAGAGAAGCTCGGCAAGACGGAGGAAAAGATAGAGACTGCGTGAGAGGGGATGGTCCAGGAAAAGAACGAGATGAGATTTGCCTGCGAGAGGAGGGTTGCCTTCTGTGATTAGTATTATTTAATTAAAAATGCCCGATCTCTCACTATTATCCCTTCGCGTAATGTCACGCGACAAGATTTGAAAATTCGTTGGCGAGAAGTCGATTATTTCGTGTTATTACATCGGCATTCATTGTGCTCATATCGATTTGTAAAATCATCATAATATACGTCGTCATTTAAACTGTGTATCATATGAAAATGGCGGTGCAAGTATCATTTCGTCATAGTACGTAATAGTTTTCATCTCTTTAACAAGTTATAAATATTTTGTCGAGATATTATCGTAATAGTATCTATCATTATAAGCATTAGCTTTCTTTTTGTTTTTCTTATCTCACAATCAGTCTTTTTTCTGTGTATATATATATATATATATAAACACGGTAGTGTGTTGCTGCGCTTGGCGCCGAGACACTACTGTCTCCTGATATATATATATATATATATATACGTATACACACATAAATATGTTATTAAATTCTACTTTGTTCTCTTCATGATTATATTATATTTTCTTGTGTACAAACTTGTCTTTTAATTAATATTTTCTGATGATATAAAAATAAAGTTTTAAATTAAGGTATAATTTTATTTTTTCACATATTTTTAATATTCCGAAATTTTATAGAAAATTATAGTTTAGTTTAATAAAAAATACATTAATGTCTAAAAGGAGTATGGAAAAGTGGGAAAATTTTGTGGTACAATCAATTTCTACATACAAAACCATTTTCTACTTTTTAACCAGGATTCACTCATTCAGCAATTTGATTTTGGTTAGATTTCTTCATATTTTACCTCATATTACGTCTATATCAAGTTTCATGACGTTTAATTTGAACGGTGTACTAATAATTTTCTCAATTTTCCATACTCCTTTGTGAAATTATTTTTTGAAAAAATTAAATTTTCTTGGTTGTCTTTTACAAGCATGCATTAGAAATTTTTCCAGTGTTTGCCAGTGTTGATGTCAACATGAATTCTTAATGTCAACGTGATAACGTCCAAACAACGGTGATGACGATGACGACGAGTATCGATGAGAGACGATGCGGGCGTCAAGCGAGTTTCAATTTAAAGTTGGACGAACGTGTCGAGATTTCAATGTACAAAATGCGTATGCTAAACTCTTGGCACCCCTCGTGGCGCGCTCCCGCTTCTCTCCGTCTTCTCGGGGCTGAGAGCTCCGACAGCCGGGGCCCTTGACGGGCGCCGCCGGTGGACAAGGTCCACGCCGACGTTGCGACGGCAAAAATCAGCAAGTCTGATCAGTGGCGCCAAGTAGAAAGGGGCGCAAGTAGAACGCCGCTTGTTGTAGAATGCCCGCACGCGGGACATTCGTCCCGCGTGCACTTTGAAGTTCGTGCCCCAAAGGACAAATTACTTTTTCGAGGCGGTCACCCGGCCTTGAAACCCTTACAGAGCGCCCTTAGATCCCTTTAATGATCGCGACTGCCGATCGAAGGTAATGCATATCAATGGACGGGACGACGAAACAAACGTCCGATACGCCGATAGTTCCTAATGACTTTCTGAATTTTACTTTTTAAAATGTCTTCCTCCGCGTCGCGACTCGCCTTTTGAGCATACTCACGATATTATTACCGTGATTCAAAGGCTCAATATAAACTTTATAACGTTGACTGGAATTACGGGTGCATCTCAATACAGCTTCAAAGGATATTATTCTTCAGTTGATATATATTTCGTTAGAGAGAGAAAGAGAGGTCTTTATAATAGTACATATACATATTACAATTTTTAAAGACATACGTTGCTGTTATACATTATATATTTATTTTTTATTGTAAAATATTACGATTTAAAAGTTATTACTTATAAAATTGTTTTACTATTAGTTTTACTATTAATTGTTTTACTATTGTTCCTATCTTGTTAATTTTCTGATATCAAATATTGAAAAAATATTTTTTTTTTGACTTAAGAACAGTTTTTTGCATATAATATGAAACAAAAGTTCAACTTTCCAAGTTATATATGTATTCATTGTTAACCAACGTATAAAATATATCCATCTATGTTTGTGCATACTCGTATATGTACACACTGAATTGTCAGAAAGACGAAATAGATCGAAAAAGACGCTTCGATAGTGAGACTCTGTCTTAGATCGGCGAGAAGTTTCGCTTCAGGAGTTGGATTACCGCGCGGCTACGGGTGGATTTGAAAATTGTGGGACCCCCAGGGCTCCCGCAGAGGACGGTATGGCAGGGTAGAGCGTGATTGATTTTGCATACGACACAGATTGGACAGGTTTGAGAAATTGGACTGGCTTTCTGGTTTGGCCTCCTATCTCTCTTTCTTCATTGCTCTTGCCTGTTTCTACCCTTTCTTTCTCTATCTTTCCTTTTCCATCATTTTCCTTCCTTTTGCACTATGATACATTCGGGATACATTCGGACCCTGTGTTCGTGTGTATGTTACACGTGTGCGTGCATGTAACTCGCATATACTCGCAATATCACCGTGCGTATTTCTACGCGGGTCGAAGAAGGGTTCCCTCTCGTATCTCTCGCAGGGAACGTCGAAGGGGATTGGCCTTGAACGAGCGATTTGTGCGATCTTCGAGGATGTATTTATGAGCATTCTAGCCACCCCCGCCTGAACTTTCATATTACGCTCGCCATTTTAGAGTCAGTCTTGCGTGCTGTAAGTTATCGTACACAATACGCGTACACATTTCTTAGTTGTTATTCCTTCATTAAATGTTCTTTTATAGCGATTTTATAAAATGTAATATAAATATTAACAAACGATATATTTTTGTTAATGGGTTCGGTTTTCTTGTTAAATCCATACGAAAGAATGGTTTTGCTGAAGTATGTAAAAATTTAATTAGGTACAGATTTGAAAATAATATTTTGTTGGAATATGAAAATAATTATGTAGGATACTTTAGCAGGATGATAATGTAAAAAGTTCTGACATCCTAACAACCAGTTTCAGCATCCTACATAATTATTTTGATAATGTAACAAAATTATTTTTTATCTGATACGTATATCTAGTTAAAATTTTAAGTATTTATTATTATAAAATAATTTTTTCCACGCATTATAATATATGTATGTTGTTGGAAGAGGGGATCCTTCTGTATACTCTATAAATTTTTTCATCGAAATATTTACATTACATTGAATATTTTTCGTTTGTTTTGGCGCAAAATAAAAAATATAGTATTGACGAAACTTGAAATTTTTCACGGTAGATGGAAAACGTGCAAAATACGCGTCTCAAAGCAGTACAACGTGTGATCATGCGGGAAGGCTAAGGAGGGATTGTTGAGCCATTCGGGGCCGCTCTCGTCTGGCGTTATCCGCCGACGTCGGAGTGGATAACAGGCCGAACGATTTATTCTAAACCTTTATCCGGGGGCGCCCTCCAAATTTATGAAAGAAGACGCCCGTTTAACCGACTCGCTCAGTCATCCCTCACCGCGGTGGTGAAGCTACCCTTCCCTCGCCTGTCTTCCACGCCTCTCTCCGTTACTCTCACGGAGCTCCATCTCGCTTCGGTTTCTCCCTCGGCTTGGCTCGACTCTCCCGCTGTGCTCGCATGTCAGCCCTTTATTTTATACCGAAGCGAGTCAGTCCGATTTGGTCCTAATATTAAAGGGGATATCTTGGCCTCAGCACGTGATCGGGATGCCAAATCTCTTCGATACGATTGCAATTCTAGTCCTCTTCGAGCTTCGGACAGCTGCGAGTCGTGTCTCTTCTCGATAGTTACATTTACATATTAATTAATTGAATTTCAACAACTATTTCTTTATTAATTAAATAACCAAAAAGCAGTTATATCCAAAAAGAAAAAGAAATGAGATATTGCAAATTATAAATTTCTTAGTTTCTTGGTTACAAATTGAATACCTTAAAAATGTGCTGAAATAGTTAGAGTAAACTTTTTAAAATCAAGAGAAAAAAAATGGGTTTAATTCTAAAAGACAACTATTGTAAGGAAAAAAGTACAAAAGCAGTTAAATCTCTACTGTTGCAAATACTGTTACATATATCCATTAGACATATTTAATAAAAATAGCAGACGCTTGTTCCAAAATCAGCTAAAATCTTTTTTTTTTCAGCTGCAAGATCAGTCAAGTGCATTCTATTTTAATAAATAGAAACCTTTTTTAATAAATAAAAATTTTCTTATGTCATATTATATACGTTTTATTAATTAAATAAAAAAATTTTTTCTTAATTAAAAAAAAAGATTTGATTGATAATTTGAATGAGAAAGATTATATAAGTTCATTCGCTCTCGCCACAAACGTTTCAAGTGGAGAAAACGGCTTTCACCAATAGGCTATTCAATTGTACTATGTATAATATACATTGTAAATATGAAAAGTGAAGTTTCTATAAATACACACATTATTTTGTAATAACTGTGCATATTTATACAAATATAAATGTACGTAAAAAATATCTAATCGTAAGCAAAAAAAAATAAGAACAAAATTAAGATATATCGTTACGCATGAATAAAAAATAGAATATTTGTCCTAGTTTTAGTATATACACGACATTGATTTATATTTTGTTGTTGCGTGTGGAATTGGACATTAAGCTAAATTTATATGTTTTCTCTCAAGAAATGGTATTGATTTTACAAAATGACACTTCACTTACAATGTCCTAATAATAACGATCAAAATAATGGATTCGAACGTTGTCATTTGCTGTTCACGAGTGAATTATTCGCTCGTTTTATAATTCAAAATAGCACACTTAGGTTCAACTTTAGTCACGACACATCTGTCTTTCTGCATTACAAAACTCATTCTTAATATAGTACAAGTAATTAAAGAAATGCTTTGCTTATAAATTAGGATTGACGTCGGAGGAATAATTTCACGTAATTCGTTTCCTTTTGCAGTTATACCTGAGTAAAACACGGCAGGCTGCCTTCTCGACCGATTTGCAGCAGTCTCTCTCACGAACAGTCAGTCCAACCGCACGCCAGCAAGGTAAGTTTTTACATTACTATTTTTGCATCACGCGAGCTATTTTCCTTCCCGCTCTCTCTTTCTTTTCTCTTTCCATATTTTCGCGACCAAATGAAAAATGATTTATTGCGCAATATCATTCGGCTTACGCTAGAATGGTCCTAGCCGTTTTTTCATTGCTTAATATCCGAACGATCTATTTTCCTTTCTCGTGAGAGAATGCATCCCAATGTACCGAGAAGATAGACGCAAGGAAATATTAAATAGACGTAAAGCTTTAGTAAGAATTTTGATTTATATACATATGATATAATTAAAAATATGATATTTATACAATACATAAAGAGTAAAAAAATATATTATTTATTGATGAATATTATATTTACTTATATAAACTTATATAAACTTATATAATATGTATATATTCCGTTTCTTTATTAAAGTCATTGTTTTGCAATAACATTTCAGATCTTGGTGGTCCAATTATGGCGAATTTTAACTTAGAAATCTTCAGGACGTTCGCCGCTATAGAGTGAATCTATACAAAACAGATCATATGAAAAATTAACAAAGTGGCAGCTATTATTGCAGTTTCTATTAGTAAAAAATTCAGTTATATTTTTTTACTCATTATATGCTGTATAAATATCGCTCAAAACTTTCATACGTTTAATTCATCATAAAAAATTGTCACAAACAAGCAGTCTGATTTTTCAGTTTCCTTAATAATTTACGAGCTAAATATTCATATTGAAAAAATCTTTTTTGTATGATATCGAATATATAATATCTTCTATCAAAGGAGAAGTTTTGAAACGTTCAGTATTAGAATTATCTATTGTTCATGAATACATGATCATTTTACTACTTTTTATGTCTTACGATTTTCATAGGCTCAATTATACAACAATAGGAACGATGCTCGAAAGTACTTGCGGCACTTTTGTTACATATGGTCTCTCAATATAGAATCGCATAAATAATTTAACAATATGGGAAATTGATATGATTGTGTTTCCTAAGAAGAACGTCCTGCTTCCAGTAAGACGCGCGTGGAATTTAAGAACATCACGACAATGGTATAGGAGCTTTCGTTTGGAGCAAAAATCGTGTCGAAAGTGATCTCTCATAATAATGGCACTTACTACGATCAAACTTTCTTCTTTCCCCTTCGTAGAAAATAGTTGTGAACGAGCACGCCGCCGTCTATATGCGGGTCGCGATTATAAGCGATCTCGATCACTTTCTGTCTATGCGTTATGGTTGAATTATCGTCGACTTATTCCCCTTACCAATCACAGAGAGATTTATATCCAGAACTTTTAAGATTTTATGAAGATTATAATTATGAATACTTACTTTTGTTTATCTGGAGACACGGTAGTGTCTTGGCGATAAGACAAGCACAACGGCGTCATGGCGTGAGACCATTTATTTTATTATATGTATATACTAGAATGTTCGAACCATAATTTATTTTAAATAAGCAAAACAGGATTTGCTTCAAAGAATTTATAATTTTAAATAAAGATTGAAGTTGAATTAAATGTAAATATATGTATATATATATATATATATATAAATGTAAAAGATGAAATCAAGGGTCTAGTTTTCCGGTTAAAGTATTGCCAATCAATTTTCGCAAATCCACTTTACTACTGAATTCCGATCTGCATTGGAACCTCAAGAACCGATCAAACGGCCGGGTCTGGCGCTTTCAGAAAGACGAGCGGCGCTCGAGTACTGGAAACAAAAGCCCGGCGTTTCAATTAGGCCCTTTATTAGTTAGCGATAATAGGGCCAGCAGCGGTCGGACCGACATTGGCCTGACCGGATGGCTTGGCCGGCGCTTAACCGGAGGTTACGGTGGCTTGTTTGCGCGGATCCGGCTCTCACGATATTAAGGGCTGACTAGGCAGTCTCTCTACCTCCTTGATGTTTAGAATCACCCTTACCGGCGCTCTCGTGACCCTTTCCTGAATCCAGACTGGGAGAAATCCTCGCCGCCGGAATCCTCGCGCCTTGCTGGGCCATGCCGATTGATTTTCTTGTGCGTTGTACAAGTTCACGAGGATAAGCTGAGGAGAAGTCGAGAAACGCGGCTCTTCGACGGTGGACGGGTGGAGCGACGAGGCGCACAAGAGCAAGGAGAACCGGGGTCGAAGCGGTCGAACCAGGAGGAGGAATTTGTCGCTGAGGAGAGCAGGTCGCAGCAGTCGCCTGCGGCGAGCCGCAACGATCCTCTCGTCCCGTCTGTCGCACTTTACCGCACGATACCAGAGAGAGTGAAAGAGAAAAGGAAAGAGAGAGAGAGAGAGAGAGCGCAGCCTGCTACTGCTATTGCTACGGGACCGTTCGAAACTAACTTAGGGCCGCCGAAACTACACTCGCTTCCCGCGCCGCAAAACGAGCGGCACAGCTAACAAGGCGGGCGCACGAAATACATTGGATATTGATTCGTAAGGGAGAGACGATGGGACGAAGCACTCTGAAAATATTTCTTGAACATTTAATGCAGCGTATGATAAATAATAAATAAGATCCATGTGGCCGGATTTGCAGCTGCTAATGTTATTTGGTTTGAAATTTATGGGATAACGTATTATTGTACATTTGGATGTATCATTTCTGTCGTATATCTGTTGTCTCAGTTCCAAACGGCAGTACGTTAATATTAATCTTTAAAGCTAACATTCTAAAATTGTCTTTGATTTATCAAAATGCCGTAGTTACTTTATTTCATTTTCGATCAGAATGATTTCCGGTTTAATCTGATTCATCACGATGATTTATTAACGAGTATATCGCAATAATGACTGGTGTTCTCCATATTGTCGCATACGACTGTCCACGTGGCCTGGCAAATTGCATTTATGTCACGTCGTCTCGATCCATATAGTCCGCAAAATCGGTTTTAGTGTAAACGAGGAAAGCCGGGCTAAGGGTCTCTGACTGGGTGGGAAGGTGCGGCGGGAGAATGGCTGCGACATCTTGTATTGTCAGATCCCAACGCGACAAATTCATAATTGCGTTAATGCGGGTACGGCGAGGGTTCTTGCCGCAACCACCGCAAGGCGCGCCATGGCGTCTTGCGGCTGTAAGAGAGGACGATATAGCACACAGAAGGGGGCACGGAGGGTCGAGCGGCGGGAGGCGGAGAGCGGTCCCTTCTGGTACGGGCTCGTTAATCTTCGGAGGATTACGCCAAGGAAGTATCGCCATTGTGCCAGGCGCTCTTCTTCGAGTCGATAATTATTAATTAAATTGGCCGAACGGGCCACTCTGCAATTTATCGACTTATCGAGCACGATTTTATGGTGATTCGTGTTTTTGGAAAACAGTAACAAATTTTTTTAATAACTTTCAAATTTATTAGTAGTCAAGAATAACATGTTTATATACAAATTATATTAATATGTACATCAGATAAAGTCTCACACATTGTTAGATATTAAAGGAACAATGATAATTCAATCCCTTGAGTTATAATAACGTTATTATAATAACGTTTTGTTATTTTTAACTTCTATGTGTGTTCAAATGTAAATCAATTCATTTCTGTGGTTAGTTTCAAAGTAAACATCGCCAATATTAACGTATGCATTTAGAAATAATAAACCAAATTTGTGTCAAATTTAATAATTTTCTTGACTTAAACCATTTGACACCATTGTTTTAAAAATAACTAAAGTTGAATATAATTTGACATTATGAATTTAATAGCGCACACTCTCTGAAAGCTTTAAATATATACCTAATAATTATATTTTACGTTGAATTTTTTTCTCGTTCTTTTTCTCTATGTTATAATTTATTTTATTGTTTTTATTAAAATTAATCCTCAACTACATTTGTGTGTGTGTATGAAACTACACCTAAGTTCTAAAGAGTTCTATTTGAAGTGCAGAATGCAAGTAAACGATCACCTTACGGTGATTGATAGAGGAATATTTTGTCTTTTTTACCTACATTAATTTAGAACCTCATAGGCTTGTAGTACTAATTGTATAGATTGTACAATCGTCTAAAATTTTCTTAAAATTTTATTATTTTAATTAATTAATTTATAAAAATTTTATGATTATAATTATCATATATTCTATTTCAATCAAATACACGATTAATAAAACGCAGATGCTTTTACGATATTGCAATCAGATAGAAAAGTTCGGTTTGTATTTCTCGTGTCTGACAGGGTTAAACTAATAGTCTGGTCGTTCCCCAAGTGTTGGATACGTGCTGACCAATACTAAATGAAAGACCAGCCACGAAAAAGCTCAACTTGTAGGTGCTTCATTTCAGTTGGCTGTAGACAATTGAATCATCGTCAAATCATAGCGGGAGGGTCATCAAATCTGCACGAACGGGCATGAGAGCGCGACGAGAGAGAAAGGGTTGCGCGCCGGCCGACTCAGTCGGTCAGTCGGGGGTAAAAAGGACGGAATTGCGGAGAAAGCGGGAGAAAACGGCGACGAACGAACGGGCCGAAATAAAACAGTGATATCGAGGCATTTCACGCACGAGCGAGAGCGTTTAGCAGATTCAACGTGCGTGCCGGCACGCTGCCGTTTCCCTGCCGCGGTGAAACGTCCCTCTCTCGTTTTCCTCCCACCTCGATGGAAGCACTCTCATTCTCTCTATTTCTCTCGCTCCTCTTAGCGCGCTCTTTACCCTTTTCTCTCTTGCTCTATCACCCTCACCACGGGCCTCGCTGAAAAATACTGCTCTCGCTGACACCTGTGGCTTCGACGTTCTACATATGTACGCACGTAGCACGTCGAGTTGCCATCGTCGATGAGTGGAAGAAACGAAGGACGACGAAATTGATAGTGAATGTCGAAAATCCTCATAAAGTCCATCGAGCGTTATGTGAAGCGTGATCGGATGACGTAATCTATTTTGATTGGCACGATAAGTGTTCAATGCGGTGAGATTGAAACGATTACGTTTTATTACAACAGATTATGAAAACTTTATTCTTGAAAACGATAATTTGATATTTTCTGATTTTACTGTTTATTAAGATGCGTTGCTTTAAAAGTTTTAAAATAGCTTGGTTTGAAGTTATAATTTACTGAAATATCAAGGAATTTCTCCCAAAAAATTATTATTAAACATAAAAATTAAAAGTAAAAGGGTAATGCTTCCTATTTTGATTTTTGTAGAAAAATTTCGTATTGTTATTTAGGAGTATTCAAGATCATGACAAAAGAGAAATAAGCTCCATAAGTGATGGACTTTGCATGACTTAAGATTAATCCCTATAATTATTTGTAATTATATTTTTTTATTGTAACTCTATTCGCTTCATTTATATATATATATATAGCTTTCCGGCTAGATTACTTCTTGGATCTATATAGACCATACAGTGTTGTATGGTCTAAATAGAGCCAAGAAGTATTATTTTTGGATTTAGAGAAAAGAGATGTATATATACGAGCACAGCGTGTGAATTTTTAAAGATTCCCTCATAAAAATATCATATCCAAGCATTTCGAAAAAATTTGTGTCATCTGATAAATTGTAACGTTATAAAGATATTTATCAGATGACGCAAACTTGAATTCTTTTTGAAGTACTTTTATGTGATATTTTTGTAATGGAATCCTTAAAAATTCACGCGCTGTAGTGTATTACACAGCTTTCAGCAATTTCCAAATTCAAAAATAATTATAATATGGATATTATATGGATGAAAATAAATTACATTTTGAAGCATCGATTATTTAATTGGTAAATTAAAATCAGTTGCTAACAAAAATATCGATTTTTTAAAAAATTATATAAAAATAGGTTGTGTTTCGATATACACTTTTGAAGATCTATAGTTTACGTTGTTTATATAACGTAATATTGGCAGTGTATATCGGAATACGATCTCGTCTTACTGTTATGTATAATATAAAGCGATGTGTTTTATAAAAATTTTATAATTAGTTTATCTGATAATATCCTTTGATATGTATAGTATAACATATTTGAAGATACACACACACACACACACACACA